>NC_081353.1:49842538-49895878 GCF_029784015.1 Lycium ferocissimum | reverse complement strand
ACTAGCTTTCCGATTTGAGTACGATCCGTTACTTATCTTTTGAGTTTGTAATAATGATTTGATAAAATATGATGACGATGATTTTCATAGGCGGGCCGGGATTGGTTTGACGCTCGTCAGTGGGTCCCGCGATCTTCTTCCGTATATTCGATGGCTTTTGAAGAATTCAATATGACTACCTTTCGAGCCCCAAGTATGATTATATATTTGTCGGTTAAGTCCGAATAATGATTTGTATACTTATGATTCCGATACGTAACTATGGGTTCCGAAGTTCGGTTTGATGTATCCCGTGTGATATTCAGAAGAAAATCCGGTTTAACTACTGTTTTGGCTTATAAATGATGGTTCGTTTCGATTAACTTATTAAGACTCTGAAAATGTTTTAAACTGTATTTGGTTACTTATGATCTTGCTTGTGCATTTTGGTTATTGCTTCTTTCGCTGAGTCCCGGGCCGGATGTGATATCGTGCGCACTATTTGATGTTGACCGCTGGGTTCTTGCACGTACGTGTATATTTGATATTGCCGCCGGGTTCTTGGCCGCGGTATGCGTATATGTGACACCGACAGCCGGGTTCTCGGCTTGCGGTACGTGTGTATGTATGTATGATATCGACCGCCGGGTACCGGCCGCGGTATGTGTATGTATACGTGAATGTGTATGTGTGATATTGGCCGATGTATGTGCTATATTTACCATATGTAAGGGCAAATGTTTTTCAAAAGAAAGCGAGGCATTTTGGCATTACGATTATCCTATTTGTCTTCGAACCCCTTATGTATGATTTGGATGTGAGATGTAAGTATTTGGTATTCGGATTATTATGCTCGCGTTCGATATACTTTTTACTCGGTTATGGCTTCGCTTTTTGCTATACCATGCTTTGCATACCAAAGACACATTAAAACCGACCCCTTTCTTCGAAGGCCGCGCTCATGCCCGCAGTACGGATACGCGTTTCAGGACCGGCGGCGCAGATTTCCATTTCGCCGTTCGGAGTGCTCCCTTTGTTGCGGGAGCCGATATTTGGGTATACTCTTTCGATGTACATGTTTATGTTTATTCAGGGTACGGCGGGGCCCTGTCCCGTCATCTGATTCTGTTGTTCTGTATTAGAGGTCTGTAGACATAGATGTGGATTTGTGTACGGTTTTGTTCGGATGCGTTGAGTAAGTTGTGTTTGGGCGGCCCGTCCGCGGGTCGCGCTTGTCGGCGCGTGTATGTATGTTTTGCTACGCTATGTACATTATGATAGCCTTGCCGCTCTCGTGCGGTATATGTTTGTATGCGTCGACTTGGGAGTCACGTACGTGACACCGATTTGTGCGAGTCGTACGTATGCCGAATCTGGTTAGTGAGCGCGTATGGGTGACCAGCTCAGGCACTAGTCATGGCCTACGGGGTTGGGTCGTCACATATTGTGACCAGTTAGTCAGAGTGAAAAAGATTGAACCCTTAATCATGCGACTATTCAGTCATAGCCCGACCGGCGAGGCAGCCGAATGGTTCGCCACACAAAACATATGCCAATTGCTCCCTTGGGAAGACTTGTGAATCCCTTCATCGGAAAGATTTCATTTCAATATCCGAGACCGTGCTTCTGGATCCCCGTATCTTTTGCCTCGAGAAGGTCAACCAAAATTCAACGAGAACAATAAAGAATTCACCCGGCGGCAAATGAGGGCCAAAGCGACTCCGCGTGCGGCGCTAATATGTGAGGAAGAGCTAGTCTTCGTGTTCATCAGGTCATAGGAGCAGGATTTCTATACTAGAAGGTTCTCCATGGCTGGGAGGCCCTTCTCCGAGTTGGTAAAAATGGGAGAGGCCATAGAAGATTTTCTCAAATTTGAAAAGATCGTCAGTATCTTCAACAAAGTGCCTGGACAGGCCGTTACGGGAGTCTTCTGCAAAAAGAAAGAGGACGCAGCATGGATATCCTACATTCCGAACCAAAATCCAAAAGCACCACTATCTTCTCACCAAACTCTGCCCCTCTTAAATTACTCTGCCCCTCCATATAGCCCAGCACCGATGTATTATGCACAACCAACCTTCACCACTATTGTAGTAGCATACACGGCTCCGCTCAGTGTTCGTATGTCCGCTCCTGCTTATCGCCCACTACCACAACAAATATACCAAGCACCACCCCAGCAAAAAAACCCTCCACAAGCCTATTAGCCCCAAAATTACCAAAATTAACCACCACCCCCAGCATATAATGCTCCATGCCTAGCTTTTGAGAAAAGGCTATCAAGAGAATTCAAGACGCTCTTCAAACCAAGGTCTTGACTCTCTAAGATACTGCTAACTACGGGATTGATTCAGAAAGTCCCACTAAAACCACAAGATAACCCAAAGTAGATTCTATAGGGCCGATCAGACTTGTGCCTACCATTCAGGAAGGAATGGGCACAGCACGGAAGATTGCATAAATCTGAAACATAAAATCCAAGATCTGATTGACAAAAGGGAAATCATCCTAGAAATTGTGGCTCCCAACATAAACACGAACCTGCTGCCGAATCATGAAAATAGCGGGGTCCACATGATAGAGATAGACAAAGATCGGGAAGCTTGCGAAGCATTGTCTCCCAAGATAACCGAGTCTCTTGAATAGACAATTGCTTCCCTCACACTCCAGGAACAACCCAAATTCAAAGTCTTGATCCCCAGTTCGAAAGCTCCCAAGGTTGTACCCGTGTTCAAGACTTTGGTTCCAGTGCTTGTAATGGCCTAGGTGGCACGACGAATTATGCCTGACCCCAAAAAATCAATCATTGTGCAGGCGGCTATGACCAAAGGCATGACTCGCTTGGGAAGATGCTACACTCCTAAAGAATTGGCCCAGAACGCCACAGGGAAAGAAAATACTCTGAAAAGGGTGATAACCGAAGAAAAGGTCGACGATTTCTGGCGATGCATGCAGCCAAAATATAATTCCATTCTTGAGCATTTAAAGAAGACACCGATGCAATTTCGATGCTATCGCTACTGGCTAGCTCACCCTCACACAAGCATGCTCTCATGAAGGTATTGGACGACACACATGTACCAACGGGTACAAGTAGTGAAGATTTAGCCGGGCTAGTAGGCCATATCATTGGGGAACATAAAATCTACTTCTCCAAGGAAGAGTTTCCCGTCGAAGGGATCCCTTACAATAGAGACCTTCATATCACCCTGAAATATCGTGACAAAGCCGTAGGAAGGGTACTTGTGGTTAATGGGTCGGGCCTCAACATTTGCCCCCTAACCACCTTGACACAACTTGGCTGTTACATAGGCAAAATTCGCCAGAGTGGGACGAACGTCAGGGGATTTAACGAATCCTTAAGTAATTCTTATCGACCGGTATATCTAATCAGGCCTGGCTCCTTCATGGTAGAGTTTCAGGTCATGACGATCACTGCCAATTACAACATGCTCTTAGGAAGACCCTGGATCCACTCCACTGGAGCGGTACTATCAAGTCTGCACCAGGCCATAAAATTCGAATGGCAAGGCCAGGAAATAGTGGTTGACCCTGGATCACCTCATAAGACGCGTATTTTAATTTTTAAAATTTAAGAGTCAAAGGCGGAGCAAGGATACACCTTCAAAAAATTAAAAATTTCAAAATCCCGCGAAAATTGCAAAAAATTGACATTTAATTAATTATTCTATAAAAATTGACAATTACAAGAAAATTACGAGTTATGTACTTTCATAAATATAATTCAGGAGGAAATACACATCCCGCTCCGCTTAATTTGAAAAAATTGTTAATTAAGACGACGTATGAGTTACGGCTCATTTTGACGACATTTTTCACTTAATAAATATTCCCTGGAACTGTATCAATATTTGACTTGTTTTGAAGCTAATGTTTTAAATTTTAATGAGCATAAAATAACTATTTGATTTAACTATATGTGTGTTTATAATTGTTAGTCCCCCCCCCCCCCCCCCCCCATGTTTTCATTTGCTCACCCGTCTTCCTCTCTTTTCGTAAAAGGGGATTTTGTGGGGCTAGGGTTCTGCCGCCTTTGGTGGTGTTTCATGACGATTTTCTAGTGATTTTGACCCAAAAATTGAGAGGGCTTTTATGCCCTTTTACGTGTTCTTATGATTAACAGGTTCAATTTCATTCTATTTTAGCTATTTATATTGTTTTGCACCATGTTCGTGTGGATGTTGCTCGGGTTTTCCATGCGTGTTGGTTGCCATGGGTAGGACCTCGAGTCCTTAGCCATCTTGTGCACCACATGCGCTTATGTGGGAAATCTAGAGTAATTTCCACGAAATTTCATAGGTTGGGTACACATTTTGGGGATTTTATCCCCTTGGTACAATTCTGGTACAACTGCACTGTTGGAATTATACCCTAAGTTGATTTTGTTGGCAAATGTACTATTCCATCCATTTATCTGATTTTTGTGGATTTTTATTTGATTTTATGGTACGAGTTTGTAATATTTTTGCTTGTCCTATCTATTTTATTTTTGAAATGCTGACAAGGTAAAATTTGGGGGGAAATGGGAGGACAGGTGTCATTGTTTTTCGTCCTAGGGGTTCCTAGAAAATGAGGGCTATAAATAGTAAGTGAAGGAAAAGAGAAGGGCAAATTTTGACTCCCAAAAAAAAGGCTATTTTCCATATACACTAACTGGTTTTCAGAGGATAAATAGATACAAAAATATAATATATAGAGAAGAACATAAAAAATATAAGGAGGGGAGGTGATTTTAAGGATTGGAAGAAGGTTTTGTTGCTTGAAGTGTTGAACCAATCCCCTTTTGATCTTTAGGTTGCCCCCATAAGAGGTAAATACTTTTTCAGCCCTTATTTTACTTTTAGATTTGAATATTTATCATTTTTAGCTTACTTATTATATGAAATGCTATAAACAGTCAGTTTTTACTTATGATGATAGTTTTGTTCATGTTTTAATTACTTAAGTTACAAAGAATGAAGCTAAAAGCTAGTTTATTTTATACTAAATAAATTCTATAACTTGTTAGGCAAAAAATGAAAAAAAAATGGATTTAAAAGGAAGGGAGATAATAATTTCAAGATTTAGTCTAAGTTTAACCAGTTTTAAGATTTGTATTAGGTGGTTTTAGTTGACTATAATCCATGTTTAGGGTTGTTTGTTACCATTTTTGAAATTTTGTGCCTTGAAATTTGGATTGTTGAAACTAATTCAATAAAATAGTGCTATCCAATCACTATTTAGTAAGATGCAGTGGCTTTAGAATATGGAGAACAGTGTTTGTGATTTTAGACCTTACCTTGTCTCAACTTAGTTAAACCTGACCTTTGTTAGCTAGTCTTGGTTCCTTTTAGTGACATATTTGCTTTATGTGTAGACACTGTTCCAGCTTAACAAGTTTATGCTTTAAACTGAGTTTTTTGAGTTACTTGTCAAGTTGAGTGAACTGTTTATGAATATTGTCCATATAATAAGTGTATTTTAGTTTGAAGATTGGAATTTGACATCCTGTTGCTACTTTAGCCATTAAAAAATGATACAACACTAGGCTAAATGTTTGTTGACTTATTTGTGAACTATGCCATCTCAGCTTTTGTTGAAAAAGAAGAGATTTCATAAATTTATAAAGAAAGAAATGTTTAGAGCCTGGTCTGTAAACTTGTGACTTTGAAAACTGTCTAAACTTGTGAAGTGCAAAAGAAAGAAATGTTTAGAGGCTGGTCTGTAAACTTGTGACTTTGATTCATACTATTTTTTAGAAGTGCAATCTGAATGGCCTTATTGACTTTCTTCCTGTAAAACTCTGAAATTTAGAAACTGTAGAAGCGAGGACCAGTTGAGAAATTAGGGGTCTTCTTGCTAAATAGAATCTTATCAGTCTACATGGACTTGTGTTTGTGCTTATTTGAACTCTTAGAAGTTATAGTAATAGAACAGGTGGGAAATTTCTTTTCATTTTGTTACTTACTTTGTTTTAAAATCATTTAAGCCATATAGGTTTGAAAAGAGAATCCGGTGTTTCTTTCAAAGAAAAAGAAAATATATAAAAGGTGTGAGTTGGTGTTATGAGGGTTATACAATCCTAAGATTGATGGATAAGTGTTCTCTTTTTGTCCCTATGTAAAAAATATTTCTCTTTATAACTTAGTTTCTCTCTAGAAGACTTGGTTGGACATCTACTTCAAAGGTAACTCTTTTTTTTTTTTTTTTTGAAATATGCATAATTAGACCTCATTAAGTAGGAAAATGACTTTGAAACAAGTAAAGTCCTACTAGATTGCAATTTTGACTATATTTACTTATAAAAATCTGAAGAGAGATGTGAACTTGTGTATCCTGTCTTTGTGCAACTTGTATGTGTTCATTTTTAGTATATCTTTTCAACCTTAGACAAAAAACCATGCACCTCTAAGTTCTTTTCTCTGGATTTTCTGTAAACTGATACAACTTTATGGCAACTGACTGACTATGTGAACAAAAAATGGAAAAAACTTGTCTTGAAATCTGCTTTCAGACCATACTGTGTTCATTGAAATGCTGTATGGGATCATTGTGATCCATTTGGAATAGAACTTGTTTTGGAAATAGCTATTTATCTTAGTTAATAGTTTTACACTTTTCTGGACTTGTATTTGAAAACTGAGATTGCTATTAGCTGGGCATAACCTTTGAAGACCAAAAGCTGTAGAAAGAGGACCTATGTTAAGCTTAGAGTTCTAAAACTGTGATTATATACTTTTGTAACTTGCAGTTTGCTTGTCTTCTTTTTTCCTAAGAATTTAGAAGCTCAAAGCTAAGTAAGGCCTGTTTTCTGTGTTATGATTGCTTCTATAAGATCCTGGTTAATGGTTGTCCTGCCACTTAGAATGAATTATAGGATTTGGAGCAGTGCCCTTGCTTCACCTGTTTTGGTCACATTCACAAACTTGATGAAGTTTTGACTTGATTAAAGACTGTGCACATCATCTGATTGAATAATGATCTTTTTTTTTTAGGCGAATGAATTGGGAGAATGGATTTGTTCTATATTTTTTTTTTTTGAAGTAGTAGTCTGTGCTTAGGGGTTGTTTATGTATTTCTGTGAATCTTTTGTTGGTTTCAAGACCAAGTTTGGAAATTTGATGTGTTCTGATCTGAAAGTATCCTTTAAAAATTATGCTGAACCTAAAGAAAAAATGATTTTTCCTTAAAACCTGGAAATATGTCCTGTGTGATTCGGTGTTGTCTTGTCTATTTTGAACTAGAAGAGATCTAAACCTCTGCTTGTCAAGTTCATGTTGAATCCATCTTCATAATCTGAGGTTGTTGCTTTCAATATTTGTCATATGAACTTGAAAAAATGGCTTTCAAACTCTTTTTAAAACTGGTATGTTGAAGACCTTTTTTTTTTTCCTTTTCTCTAAAAGCTGTTTGTTTGGACTTTGGATTTTGATAGGAGAACTTTATTAATTTTGAGAGTCTCTAAAATGGACTTTAACTTCCTTGTTCTGGACTCTGTGTTTGGAAGAGGAATTTATTGTTTTATGGCTACTATTTGTTTGGCTTGTACAGTGATTTGCCCTTTTGAACCTGTTAGCCATTTTAAATCTAAAAATGACCCTTTTGAACTTGCCTAGTTGGACCATGAGACTGTTAAGTTGGATATTTGTTTAAAGTAAGGGCCTAAAAGACTTGTAACTTGTCTTGAGAATCTTGATGTCTGATCATTGTGTGATTGCTGATCCTGCTCTTTCTGGGAACCTGATAAGAAGAATAAGAAATAGGAGGTGTAAGAAAGTTGTGTACTTGACTTGCAACTAGAATAATGGGATCCAAGGGTGGCTTGCATATTGGTAGTTTTGACTTGCTAGTGACTTATAGATTACTGTCCTGCCTCATATTAGCTACTTGTTTGTAATGTTCATGTTGGTTTATCACCTGTGACTTGTATTTTATACTTGTATTGCTTACAGTTTGCCTGGTTCTCTTTGCCTAATGTGATCACCTAATGGACTAAGGGTAGGGATTCTAAACTAGGACTAAAGCTACCTTAAAGGACTAAGTGTGATACTTGCTTTTGTGATACACTTCCCTCCTGTCATTTGCTTGTGAAATGTGAGATTGCCTCATATGAATTCTTGTTCTTTATTTGCTTGTTATGAAATTGAACCATGTCTAATACCTTGTTGAAAGACCTAAGATAGTATCATGTCCCTCCTTTAATATCTTTGGAAACTCCTGAATTACTAAGTACTTTGTTTGAACTTCTTCCTTTGACCATGTTTGGGCTCAACTACACTTGATGAACCTGCATACTTGTCCATTAGATATTTGAACTTGTTTAAAGCTAAAACTAGCCTGCAATGACTTAGAACCTTATTGTTTGATTCTGCAACCTGCTTAAGTGAGAAATATGGCTAAAAGGATGACCTCTAGAAACTGATTTAGCTCCCTCTTGGTTTAAAATGAACTCTTTAGCTAGGATAATCTCTTATCTTGCCTTATGTTGTCCATTGATTCTGTTAAAAGCTAAGTAGGGCCTAGTGTTGTGTGTTGTTGATCACTTGTGCATCACCTTTGTCCTAACTAACCTGATTGCTCTGCATTTCCCATCTACTCATTGCTGCCATTTGCTCCTATGCCATCTTGACACTCATATGACCCTATATCTTAAGCCACATTGCTTAGACCTGTTGGGATGTCTGTAACACTTAGCTATTGTTTTTTTTTTTTTTTTTTGAATTGCTTGAGTCGTGTCTTTAGCTACTTGTTCTTAAGGATGGCTTTAGAGCTTCTAGTTTGAGTTAAAGGATTCTTTGAAGTCCTTCTGATATTGATTAAGATCACTGAATAGCATTAGTGAAATTCTGGAAATTCTTCTACCTTTAAAACCAAATAAAAGACTAGGATCAAGCTTAAAATTGAAATGCTTGGAAGCTTTGGTGTAGTTGTATCCCTGGGAATAAAATTTGATTAGGTAAGAGAAGTGTATATCAAGTATACTCGGAGGGTATGCCACTAAGGTTTTGCTCTCCATTGAATGTATACTTGGAGTATACCGAGTGTACTATCATAGTTTTGACACTTAGAAAATTTCAGAAGAAATTGGGGTTGGAGGGGGGGGGTAGTATACCAGTGGTAAATCATGTATACCACCTTTTGACACTTAGGAAATTTTTTAAGAGAAAAGTGGTTTGGGCTTTGGGCCAGTTATCCGCGTCTCCATGCTTGACTTAGTATTACTACTATTTTGGGTCTACTTTTTTTTTTTTAAACTTGGGCCGCCTGATTATCTACTATTATCAGTTATAATAAATGGGCTTGGCCTAATAATGTTGTAATTCATTTTTGGCAAAATAATAATTATTCTACGCTTTAATTTTTAGTTAGTTTGTTTTATGAGGGTATTCTAATGTCTAGTATATCCGTTTGTGTCTTCGTCCATCCAAACTTGTTGGTGGGTCCCAACGGAGCCCACTAACATATCTAGATCGAGTTAACCTTTATCTTGGAGCGAAATGGAGCATACGTTGGATTTAAGATGAACCCGATTGCAAAAATACCTCTTTTTGGGCTTGGTCGACCCAATCTCTCTATCTCTATTTAATTGTGTACTTTAAATTATTATTTGTGCAAATTATTATGTAAATTGGAGCCCTTATAAGATTATCACGTATTTTCAAGTCGCCAAAAAATGAATTTGCTACAAAAGTTAAGACTAATTTTGAAGCATTAATGCAAACTTGGGACTGATTTGGGTGAAAGGATTAAAACTGCCAATTTTTGTGAGACTAAGGACTGATATAAACATTTATTAAACCTGTGGACTGATTTGGACTAATGGGACTAATTGTGACTATTTGAACTTAGACCAAAAAAAAAAAAAAAATTAATAAAACTTGGCTAAAACTTAGCAAAAGATAGAATAAAAATGGACTATATACATGAAATACGATTAATATATGGACTATAATAGTATGCCTAAAATTATTTTCGTAAAAACTATTTTCTATACTAACTATTTTTTGGGTGGACTTACGTACAGTCCTACCTAGGCTAAGAGCCTTCGGATATTAGCCTAAGTGCTCTAGGCCGACACCCAAACGCCCAATTTTGGGCAAAATTTGTTCTTGAACGTGATATATTTCACATGAATGACCAAAATCTTTATTGTGGACATATAAGCCGAAACAATTTTTCACCATAAGCAATTCATATCTACAAAGGCATACTATTAGAACCAGTAGATCAACCGTATTCTATGGATCTTTAATACCGGGGTGCCTAACACCTTTCCCGGGGGATCACCAGAACCCTTACCCGAACTTTGATTAGATTAGGATTCTTTTAAAATTTAACTGTTTTAAATGAACCCTTTTCGAACTGATTTTTCTAATTTCCTAAAAATTAGGTGGCGATTCTAAAATAATATCCATTTAGAGAACCATCCATGTAGAAGTATATTTTTTTCTTTTTCCGGTACGGTTGACAACCGTACTTCCCTGGGACACTTTCCTTTAATGAGGTAAGTGCAAATACGAATCGGAAAAAATACGACCCGCTACAAAGCATCCTTACAACATCATACCAACAATTGAAGAGAGTCCCGATGGACCAAACTTCCATATAGTGGAATACGCCGGGGCCACCCACTCGGAAGGGGAGGTCGGCAGACCAATGTCGACAGTCTACCGAATGATTGCTTCCACAGTGCTAAGAAATGGTTTTGAAACAGGAAAGGGTTAGGAAGAGACCTTGAAGGGATAACAGAGCCTGTACAAATCCCAAAAGAAAATTACCACTTCGGTCTAGGATATACTCTTAGCGAGGGGGAGCTCGCAAAAGCTATCAAGAGAGAATTCAGAACAGGGAACCTGTTGCAGCCGATTCCGGGGTTGTACTAGTCATTTCCCAACAACACGCCAATGCCGAATGGAGGAGAAGTTGATGGGTGTCTTGAGTTGTTGTTTCAAGAAGAGAGGTGCTACGCGATCACCGAGAAGATCCAGGAGTCGCCCACCATACGGAGTCTGAGACCAGGAGAGCGCGTGAACAATTAGACATCTACTCCCCTCTTCGATCCTAGGTAGAGAGATATTTCCTTGAAAAAGAATCTTTTGCTAAAAAGTGGCGGTGTCGGTTGAGACTCAAGTGATTGTATTTTCTAAAACTACCTTATGATGTTTAGAAATGGAAATCGTTTGGCCTTATTCTGAGCCAGGACCACAGTTTGTAACTCATTTGCTTTTGAATTAATAAAAAGCCTCAGCCTGCGTAAAGCTACTATTCTTATTGGATAATAAAACGAAAATTTTCTTACTAATCACGTAATAATGACCGACAAATAAGCCTAATTTTACTTTGCCTCACCTTTTCAGTAGTAATCATAATAAAACAACCAATAATGTCATGACGCGTCATGAAACGAATGAGCAAAATAGGCAGCAGGAGTACGACGATGGTGCCAGAAGGGTTGGTAGAGGAATTGGGAGAGTTAGAAGAAAAGAAGAAGCCAAATATGGACAAAGCTGAGGTGACCAACCTCGGCAGTGAAGAGGATGTCAAAGAAACATGGACAAGTGCTCACTTGGGAGCTCCACAAAGGGAAGAGCTCATAACGCTATTGAAGGAATATGTGGACGTCGTCGCCTGGTCGTACGCAGATATGCCAGGATTTATCTCTGAAATAGTGGCCCACCTATTGCCTATTAAGGAGGGTTTGTCCCGATCAAACAAAAAATGCGAACATTTAAGCCGGACATGAGTATCAGGATAAAGGATGAAGTAGAGAAACAAATCAAGTCTGGGATAGTGAAAGTAACATTCTACCCCACTTGGGTGGCCAACATAGTACCAGTACCCAAGAAGGACGGAAAGATCAGAGTTTGTGTGGACTACCGAGATCTCAACGGGGCCAGTTCGAAGGATAACTTCCCTCTCCCAAACATCCACATCCTAATAGATAACTGCGCAAAGCACGAGCTGCAGTCGTTCATGGATTATTTCATCGCGTACCATCAAATACTCATGAACGGAGAATACGCCGAGAAGACAGCCCTTATCATCCCTTGGGGAGTCTACCATTATAGGGTAATGCCGTTCGGCCTCAAAAACACCGGTGCTACATACATGAGAGCTATGACTACTCTGTTATATGATATGATGTATCGAGAGATCAAAGTTGATGTGGACGATGTCATCATAAAATCAAAGGAAAGCTCAGACCATACTGTGCACTTACGCAAGTCCTTTGACAGACTCCGCAAGTTGAATCTGAGGCTGAACCCTGCAAAATGCGCATTTGAAGTACCCTCCGAAAAGTTAGGATTCATGGTCAGTCGCAGGGGCATTGAACTGGATCCTACCAAAATCAAAGCAATTCAGGAATTGCCGCCGCCCAAGACCAAGAAAGAAGTCATGAGTTTCTTGGGAAGGTTGAATTACATTGGGCGGTTCATAGTCCAGTCAACTGTGATTATGGAGCCGATCCTTAAATTGCTCAAGAAAGTCGCTCCCACAAATTGGACGGAGGAATGCCGAGAGGCATTTGACAAAATCAAAAGATATCTTTCCCATCCTCCCATTTTGATGCCGCTCAGGAAAGAGAGTCCTCTTTTACTGTACTTGTCAGTATCAAAAAATATTTTCGGATGTATGCTCACCCGGCATGATGGAGAAGGCAAAAAGGAACATGACATTTACTATTTAAGAAAGAAGTTCACATCTTGCGCAGTGCGGTATACGCTGGTAGAAAAAACTTGTTGTGCTCTGACTTAGATCGCTCAAAAACTAAGGCACTACCTATCGGTGTTCACAACCCACCTCATATCTCGAATGGATCTATTGAGATACATTTTTCGGCAATCAATGCCCACAGGAAAGTTGGCTAAATGGAGGACATTACTAAGAGAATTCGACATCATATACGTAGCGCAAAAGGCAATCAAAGGACAAGCCCTGGCCGACTTGTTGGTAGAACAAAGGGTCAGGCATCGGGGCGGTGTTAATAAAAATAGGACAACACTATCCGATGGCCGCAAAGCTCAACTTCAGGTGTACCAACAATATGACGAACTATGAAGCATGTGTCCTCGGCCTCAGAATGGCATTGGAAATGAACATACAAGAGTTGTTGGTAATAGAGGACTCCAATTTACTCATAAATCAAGTGAAAGGAAATTGGGCGACCAAAAATGATAAAATACTCTCATATGTAAATCTAGTGCAAAGACTGTGCAGGAAATTCAGGAATTTCGATTTCAGGCATACCCCGAGAGCCCAAAATGAGTTCACAGACGTGTTGGGTACGATAGTCTCCATGATCCAGCACCCCGAGAATGCCCACATTGACTCTCTGGAGATCACATTAAGAGAAGAACGGGCTCACGGCGCACACGTCGAGGCCAAGCCAAACAGCCAATCTTGGTATGGCCACATCAAGACATACTTAGAGAAAGAAGAGTACCCCCCAGAGAGTTCAGCAAATCAGAAGAAGACCATCAGAAGGTTGGGCAATGGTTTCTTTCTGAACAACAAAGTATTGTACAAAAGGACACTTGACCTTGGGTTACTCAGGTGCGTGGACGCTAAAGAGGCTACAAAATTACTGAAAGAGGTGCACGTAGCGGCCTGTGGACTTCACATGAATAGATTCGTGCTCGCATAGAAAATCTTAAGGAGAGAATATTACTGGATGACCATGGAGCATGATTCGTACAGAAGTGCCATCAGTGCCAGATACACGGAGATCTGATCAAGGTTCCTCCTACAGAATTGCATGCGACGAGCTCACCATGGCCATTCGTGGCATGGGGGATGGACGTCATAGGACCCATCCAGCCTCCAGCCTACAATGGACATCATTTTATTTTAGTTGCCATCGACTATTTTACCAAATGGGTAGAAACAACTTTGTACAAATCAGTGACCAAGAAAGTCATGGATGACTTCATCAAAAACAATCTGATATGTCGCTTTGGTGTACCGAAGTCCATCATCACAGATAACAGTGCCAATCTGAATAGCCATTTGATGAAGGACATCTGCGAACAATTCAAGGTAACTCACAGAAACTCTACCGCCTACTGGCCGTAGATGAATGGAGCCATGGAGGCTGCCAACAAAAACATCAAAAGAATCCTGAGAAAAATGATCGACAACTATAGGAATTGGCACGAGCAGCTGCCTTATGCTTTGTTGGGGTACAGGACGACAACCCGAACTTCCATCGGGGCAACCCCGTACCTCCTTATCTACGGTACAGAGGCAGTCATATCCGCAGAGATAGAGATCCCTTCGCTCAGAATCATCTAAGAAGCGAAGCTCAATAATGTGGAATGGGTCAGAAACCCCTACGAGCAGTTGGCCACGATAGATGAAAAGAGAATGGTGGCCATATGCCATGGATAGCTGTACAATCAAAGAATTTCTCGAGCATTCAACTAGCGGGTCAGAGCCTAACTTTTTCAAATTGGACACCTCGTACTCAAGCAAGTATTCAAGAAGAATACAAAGGAAAATTTGCACCAAATTGGCAAGGACCATACATGGTCAGAAAGGTTCCATCAGGAAGAGCCGTAGTCCTAGCCGAAATGAATGGACAAGAGTGGCCCAAAGCCATCAATGCAGACGCGCTCAAGAGATACTACGCTTAGGATTCCATTTTTTTGTAATCGCAACATTATTTCCATGTAATCATATCTTTTGCTTGTAACCATATCTTGTAATATAACGAAAAAAAAAAACAAATCCGCAATATAATGAACTACGCAATGACCAGACTTCCCCACAGTGGGACACATAGGTAGTCCATACCGGGACCAATCACCTTATTAGTAAAAACCAAAACTCAATTACTTTGTTTCTGAACTACGTTCGACCTGAATTCCTACCGCGACAGGATACGTAGGTGTTTTCAAGCTTGGTCGTCATAATAGAAAAACCTAGGAAGCCATTAGGAAAACCTCAGAGTCAATAAAGTAGGAGGAATCGACGAGATCAGGCTACAAAGACCGGCGCAAGAGTTAGCCAGCATCAAACCTACATTGGGGCAGAATTTTTGAGAGAGTCTAAAAAATTCACACCAGAAACAATCGACAAAGAAAACGGCAAAACAAAGCCATACACTGGGGTAGAATTTTTTAGGGAACCTCAAAAATTCCTGCATAACGAGACAAAGCAAGGGTTGCTCAGAACAAATCCAGAAAAATTGGGTTGAATTTTCGAAAAAAGATCTCAAAAATCCTGTCAGTTCAGAGAATCAGCAATCGTACCTCCCGGGAGAGTCGGAAGACCTCGTTCAAAGACACATGTCATGACAAAAGATTTTTTTTTTTTAATAAAATGACGCGCACTTTATAAATTTTACTTTAGATTTTCAAAATATACCCATTAGTATAAGTACGCTCTAAACCATCTCTCAAAATACCGAGCCCAAGAGGGTTCGGAAGAGCATCAAGAAGAGCCACTATAAGGGAGGACAATGGCACTAATTGGCTTTTTAGGAAAGTCACAATTTTTCTGTAGATGTAGGTTTGTAAAAGGACAGCAGGCGCGACACTAATCGATTTACTCACAAAGAAAGCCGAAAAGTAAAAACCTCAGCCTAGCAGAGAAGGACCAAAAAGGTCACAGCAAAAATTAGGTAATAAATGTCACACCCCGACGAGCAGCATCACGGGCTCTAGCCAGTAGGCCGGGAACCACCTGACTTAATAGTTACTTTGAACATTATATATTGGAACTCAAAGAACGCCTGCACGCAAAAAAGCCCAATATAGAACTATCCGATAATCCAACACATATGTACATGTGCGAACCGACATGGTCGCTACAACATCACGAGTATCATAAAGCTGGCAAGGCTAACAGGAAAGTATTACAGATCAAAATAAGGCCAACATGACCATACACAATATTTACGTACCCCACTATGTCTACGAGCCTCTACGAGTGTACTTATGAACATGTAGTACACTAGTAGAAAAGGACCAAAGATAGCAAGTCCGGAGTAGTGGCACTTGCTGACACCGCTAAAGCTGGAAATCCTACTGCGGTTGCTCTCCGATAACTCTGTCAGAGCCTGCAGCACGAAATGCAGCGTCCCGGGTAAAGGGGCGTCTGTATGGATAAAAGTACTAAGTATGTAAGGCGGGATGCAATAGCATAAGTAAGGCGGAAGTACAAAGAAAATAAAAGTAACTTGTCATTAGAGAACGTGCGTTATGGAATGCATGCATATTCCAGAATCATATGTAAATGAGGACATATATATATATATATTATAATTGTTAGTGTTGCGGACCGTGCAACCCGATCCATAAATGTTAGTGTTGTGGAACATATAGCCCGATCCATAAATATAGTATATTGCTGCGGAACGTGCAGCCGATCCATATATATATATATATATATATATATATATATATATATATATATATATATTTATTATATTGTGCGGAACTTGCGAATCCATATATATATATATATATATATATATATATATATATATATATATATATTATGTTAGTCTTGAGGAACGTACGTCAGATCCATATATATGTTAGTACCAAGAACGTACAACCCGATCCATAAATATATTATGTTAGTGCCGAGGAACGTACGGCCCGATCCATAAATATACTATGTTAGTGCCAAGGAACGTACAGCCCGATCCATAAATATCATATGTTAGTGCCGAGAAACGTACCATAAATATATTATGTTAGTGCCGAGGAACGATCCATAAATATATCCAAGGAACGTACAACCCGATCCATAGTTATCATATGTGCACCCCGGAACGTACGGCCCGATCCATAAATATATTATGTTAGTGCCGAGGAACGTACGGCCCGATTCATAAATATCATATGTTAGTGCTGAGGAACGTCCGGCCCAATCCATAACTATGATATGTTAGTGCCGAAGAACGTACGGCTCGATCCATAAATATGATATGTTATATGCAAATACATAATGTAAGTAGCATGCAAGAGAGCCTAATAAAAGCCACTACTCAGTCGGAGTGACATAAGGTCGGTGACCTCCGAATAAATTATGGAAGTTCGTATTGATTCCAAAGAAATAACTTAATGATGATAAACATGATAATATGCCAAGAATCAATCAAATAACTAAGACATTAAGATTTGGAAATACAAAGTATAGGAGTGGAGCGAATTTGCTATGGAACGCTCATGTTCATATTCTAGTTGGATTCGTGCCAAAGAAAGAGGGAAACGAACACCTTACATACCTTATCCATCAAGCCACTACTTAGAGAATCCCTTACTCCGATGCTTGCCCTTCACCCGAACCTATATATCGAGAAATACATCTTTAATCATACTTTCGTCATATTTCTACCAACTTATATGCACTAATTATTAAAGACTAATTCGGGTTACGAAAATTTTGGCAAAAGATCTCCCCTATATTATCCATTTCCTCCAAATACCAAAACAACTCCCAAACAATACCAACAACATCAACAACAATATCATCAAGATTCTACAAGATAAATATGTATATTTTCATCCAAACTCTCTTCAAACTTCAATCCATAAGCCAACAACACCAACACAATAATTATAACTCTTATTCTCATAAATATTCTTAGATCAACATTAATAAAGAAAAATTCACACCTTACCTTCACTAGAATAGGAAGATCTTCCATATATACTTTGAATCCAAGCCAACTTCAACGCAAGACAATACTATACTCGCGACTACACGTTACCCGGACCTCGATTAATATTTCGTCACTTGAAATTACTCAAAATCCTCACTTATATAAGGTATATATGCTCTCTTATGCTTGCTGATTTTTCTAAAATATTTGGGAAACTATTATGACAAAAAAGAGGGGGTTTAACCCTTATATGGTGTGCTAAAGTCAGCGGCAGCCGGCAGCCCGTTTTGCTTTCGTTATGGCCTAACTTGTAACGTCCATAATTCTCTATTGTAATGTCGTATCGGCGAGCGGTGTTTTGCGTTGGAAACTAGACTCGACGAACTTCACTTTAGGCTTTTGCTTTGCTTCAAAACTCCTCATGTACTAAAAGATATTCTTCCTCCAATTTGGACCAAAATTGCCCCTCATATTTTCTTCAAAGTTCCAACAAATTTAATTTCCTTGATCCATTTGCCCTCCAATCCTTACGTAGCTTATTATATGAACTTAAACCCTCGAAACCATGAGATAGGTGCATACAATCTCACATATCCTGGGAAGTCCTCCAAGTCTACACTTAAAATAACTAATGCCTAATAGGTTTCACGTACAAAATTACGAGGTGTAACAGTAAAGACACATCTTGCCGCAATGGTCACGAAGCAAATGAGTGTAAAAGACAAATTCGACCAAAAAGGTCACACAAAGAATGAATAACGAGGATATATCAGACCAAGAGGTTGCAATGAAATAGCATAAAGATATATGTGACCAAAAGGGGTCATGACAAAGACAAAGAGGTATATTCGACCACGAAGGTCACAGCCCATACTAGGACGAAAGAAAGATTATCTAGCCAAAAAGGCCATATCTGTCACCCCCATCATATTTTTACTTTCCTGTTTCCAAGAGGGTCATTGCATGTTTATTTTCCTGCTGCCAAGAGAGTCATTCATACAAACTGTAAAGAGAGCCATTGTATGTTTATTTTCCTGCTGCCGAGAGGGCCATTCATACAAACTGCCAAGAGGGCCATTGCACGTTTATTTTCCTGCTGCCGCGAGAGCCATTCATACAAATTGCCAAGAGAGCCATTGCACGTTTATTTTCCTGCTACTGAGAGGGCCATTCATACAAAAGCGCCAAGAGGGCCATTGCACGTTTATTTTTCTGCTGCCAAGAGGGCCATTCATCCAAACTGCCGAGAGGGCCATTAATGCAAACTGCTGAGAGGGCCATTCATATAAATATCATGAAAATATCTGCAATATTTTTGAATTTCGGAAGCAGTTGCATAGCCTCCAAAAAGGAGCCAGCTTGCTGAACCAGATCCAAACGAATTACGGAGCAAACGTGGAACTTTTTCTTACACAACCGGTCAAGATAGGGTGCCCATGAGAGTCAAGCTCTCCGGCCAGGACTTGGAAGCCATCCAATTTTAGACTTAGCCACAATCTTTCTATTTCACTAAAAACCACAACCGATCGGATACACACCAGGGAAATTTGAAGGTATTCCTGCAAAAGGGGGGTACTCTTCTCCAGCAAGTCAAAATACATATGGCCTGATTCCCAGAAGCTAGGGATATATAGGCGGGCTCAAAACCAGAGAGTCGGCCATACTCTAACCACCGTCCATCGAATAAGATATAGTAGACATGATATGCGCGGTACATAGAATTCAAAGAAAAACAAATACAGGGTTTCAGTTAACAGATAAGGAATTTCATGTCATTTTTTAATTCTCAAAGGATAACTTAATCATGCAGTGTATATATATTTCTACTTATTTTAGCCTTAAAGGCTACCATGGTATATAGTTTCACATAGGGGAACCCCAACAACCTAGAGCAAAGGGGACTAAGCTGAGTTTGACTATAAATTTCAAGCCCTAGCCTCTTTTCTCTTGGCCCTAGGTAAGTCACACCTATGATCAACCAGTCACCAAGTGACAACCCTTTCAATCAGATCACACATGTGTCCACATAGGTCCTTATACTTAGCCAAATTTTAATGTAATTATGTTTCAAAAGAGAGACATGCACCAACAGAATTAAAGGAATAATAGGAATGAAATGTCACATAAGAGTTCAAATGAAGGCATGAGCATTGAATGATCATAGAAAGTATATAGACAAGGAGAGGCAATCTTTTAATAGATGTGCATACAGACTAAACTTCTTAATAACAATCTTGGCATGTGTTATAGGAATGGCAAAACAAGCACCTATGAATGCATACTAACACAGGTTTAATATAGGAGCAAATAGGCAAGGACATGCACACAGCTTACAAACTATTTCATAATGGGCAAACATCATGGTTAGACCACTATATGCAGATCTAAACCTCACTACTATTTCTTAAACAACAGAATCATCATACTATTATCATGTGCTGGTGACATCAGAGTTAAAAAGAGATATGCATAGACTCAAAACAAACTCAAATAGGCAGGTAATGTAGCACAACAGATAAAGACACTTAATCAGCTTAAGGGCTTATGCCACATTCAACACGGAGGAGGAACTTATCATAACATGTTTGATATCAGCTTAGTTATGTATATTATATTTTCCTATTAACAGTCTCAAGATCCAAGTCGAAAATATGCTTATCAGATTATCAAATAACCAGCTTAAACTTTTTTAAACCAAACAATACACAATAGCCTCTAACATGATGTTAAACCAAGTTTAGCTTGCCCAGGTCCCATTTTAAACTAACCCTTAAGCATACATAATCTTGCCATGGTTCAAACACACTATAGGCAATCAACACTAATAGAACTTTAAAATTACTCCAAATTTGGACCAGGACTTCTCTTAATCACATTACACTCTATCAAGCTAAGTCAACAAACAATCAAACAGGCTTTATACTAATCTTAGATAACTCATTACTCATTTAACTTAAACATTTGATCCAACTAATCATGTCTAGGTAAACACACCAGCAGATAGGCCCATTCCTATACTAAACACATACATGTAATTTGGACTATATAAACCATTCTTAGCACAAGCTAAATTTAAACAGGACAAACAACAGCTAGACATAATTTTAAACTAAGTAAACACACAAGCAGGGTCTAGTTCCACATAATAAAGACTCAGCCATCAACAATAAACTAAAACCAACTTAGAGGGACTAAAACAGGAAGCTAATACTCATATACATAACTAAACAAGATTTAAACATTAGCAAATATAACTAAACAAGTTTCAAATCGGCTTAAAACTAGCAACTAATAAACATGCCAGACAAGAATAATAATTAACACATGTAAAAAATAACTAATCTAGCAATTAACACTGCTAAACTAAACAATCTAGCACATATAAGCAGGGCATAGCTAATAAATGCTAAAATAAATAAAAAGGAGGGAGATTACTTCATGTATGCGCAGCCTAATGTCGAGACTTCAACTTGGAAGATCCTTTTTCTTCCTACTCGAGCTAAGCCAGACACAATAGAAAAGAAAATATTTACAAACTTTCACTAATCAAGAAAATTAAAGGTCTTAAGCAATTTGCTAGAAACCCTAGGTATTCTCTAGTTTTATGAACATGCAAGTGATATTCGGTGTATCAAAGTGTGAATTAGGGTTTCTTTATATAGAACCCCAAAAATCTGAGAAACCCTAACCTAACTCAATGTGGGACTTTCATAAAACTTTGAGAATAAGCCTTTGTTTCAACATTCAAAGGCCATGATTTACTCGCACAAACATATCAAGGGTCATAATCAACCCAGAATCGAGTCAATCCATTTGGTTCCTCATGAACCAATGAAAACTCGATATTCAAATCGCATGCAAACAAAAGTAATTAAATATTTTCAGTGTTTGAGACCATTTTAAAGCAGAAAAGTAGTAAAAGAAGAGGTTAATACCTTGTTTTAAAGCAGAAAAGAAGAGGTTAATACCTTGTTTGGGTTGGAATATGGCGAATTTAATGCTCTTGCCATTCTCAGCCATGCCGAGTCAATACCACATGTTGAGGGCCTGCCATTTTGCCATTTCCGGCATGTGACATCGAAGAGAGAGAAAAAGGAGGGGTGGTAGCTAGGGTTTGCCCCTCCTCTTCAACGTTTTGAAACAAATGAGACCTTTAGGGTCCGTTTGTGTTGCTGTTGATTGTATTGAGAAGGGTTGGGCCGGGTTACGGCCTTATCGGGCTAGACTCGGATCAACTTAAAAAGGGAAAGGCCAATATGCATATATACACATGGTATACGTGTATACTCATGTATATCTAGGTATATGTTGTATATACACGCAGGATAGCTTAAGTAATGGCCGTAATTTAAAAATTAGTTAATTAATTCTTTAGTCATAATTGATTAATGAGCCAATCAACCCAAATAAAGGCACGGTGAGTTATGCAATAAGTCACAAATTTGCAATTATGGCCTTAATTGAACTTAGACCACGAATTGGCTATTTCAATTAGAGCCATACTTAGTCTAATCAACCAATTTACAACTAATTTTGCACAAATGACCTTGATTGATTTAAACCATGAAATTGGTTATTTCAATCATGGCCGTAATTAACTAACAATCGATTATTTCAATTGCAACCACAATTAATCACATAGCAAACAATTCTCAGATAAATTAATTCAAAAAAATGCAAATTGGTTATGCAAAGTTAAGAATGAGGGGTAAAATGTTTACTAATTAATTTTCTGGCCCATTGTAAATAATTATTTTATATTATCCTTTTGATTAAATTTGGAAAATATTCCATATTAATTATAAAATATGCCAATTAATTTTCTAAATGATTTATAACATTATGGAATAATTTTGCCAAATGAAATGGCAAAATTATCTTAAGTAATTTATAAAATCATTTTAACTCACAGAAAAATACACATTTCATCTCGTTTAATATCCAAGAACTCTAGGTAATTAAAATAAATTATGGAAGGTAAAAAATTAGGTGTCAACAGTCAACCCTTTCAACTTTAATCTTGTAGCAATACAGGTCAAAGGGATTCTGATGCAGGCTATGCCTCCACCAAATAGTAGATGAGAGACGTAGTTGTGTACCAGTTCCCTTATGCAGTGCAGTATGTAAAGAACCCAGGATGTTTCCATGGAAAACTCCTTGCTCAAGGAATTAAAAATTACGACCTACCCCAAAGAGGATTTCAACTCCACTACACGAGAAACTTCAGGTTACAACTCTACCGTAAGCTAGGAAGTAATGCCTATAATCCCTCACCCTTACAATAACGTTTACGCAACCTAAGAACTAACCCTTGTAGTCCCTCCTCACTTGCAATGCTCCGATTGCAAGCACCTACACTTGACTAACTCTAGCCAAGGACCACTAATACACCTAGACTAACTCTAGCCTAGTGTAACACTCAAAAGCTTGTGGAAACACACTTTGAACAAGCACACTTTGGGAATTTAGAACACCTAAAACCAACTTCTAAACAAGAAGAGTAAGTTTACAGTTTAAGCACAAACGAACAAAGACTTACAACAACATAAAGAACTTAGACTAAATCTGCGTCTGGATTGGGTTCTTCAGTTTTGCAAGTGACTTGTTCTTGAGAGACTTTGAGAACTTGTGACGGCAGAGATTTGCTCGATCTTGATTAGGTTTTTAAGTCTACTCAATATGTTGCCATCATGTTGTATATATAGTTGAAGCGTGTGGGATAGATAAAGATCACTTATTCACTTTAACCTAAAGCATGGGTCAACTCACAGCTGTACTTGTGTGCAGCAAGTTGCTCGACTTTACAGCTGTGTCTGCCGACAGTGCAAGGTGCACAGAGAGCAGATTACAAACTAGGTCTCTGTCTGATTCTGAAACAGTTTGACAATCATCAAACACGAATGCACTTGGGACTATTAGATTCCATAGTAGAAATAATATCCATGCTTTTATCATCTAAGCATTTTATCAAACACTTGGTGAACATAAAGCCCTACAACCTTCTTTAATTATGGTGTTTTATTCACCCAATTATCATTCTATTACTTCTAGGTGATTCTACAATCTCAATTAGATATAGTTAACATCATTCTTTATCACTTATATGATTACAACAATCCTAAGTCAATAATTCAAAATCCTACCATAGTTCATATGATTCTCTTTATCAAACCCATCAACTTATGGCCCAAGAACTTAGAGTCTAATCATCCATTCACAACTGCAAATGATTAGAGAGTATTAGAAGCATTACCTTTTTAAAGTTCAATCCTCTTGAATTGGAGTTCTAGGTTTCTTTGCTAAAAAATGATGTCTCAATCGAATATCTAATGATTTGAAGGGTTTAATCAAGTTAGAAAGATATTAGGGACTTGAATTCAACCTACAATTATTGTAGAACTTACCTTAGAGGGTTCTTGAGGTTTGGTACTTGTTCTCTCTTGCCTTAGGATGATTTTTCGTGATTACGGGTGTTAGGGAAATAAACCTCATTCTTAAACAACTATCTAATCTTAAGCACCTCACTGTCCATCTTGATTCCAAAACAACTATTTCCACCCATATTCATTCCCATAGTACTTCACATGTCTAAAATGTCACATTAATACTCATTTAACACCTCCACATCTAATCCGAATTTACGGGATGTTACAAGATGAAAGCTTACTTTCCTAATTCTAGTTCGAGATGTTTCTATCTGTACATATGCTTTTGTTTTTCTTTTGTTGCTATAAACTCTAATTAATTTATTAATAAAAATAGTCAGTGAGACCTTTCCATTGACCTTATTTTTAAAAAAATAGTGAGAAATGATGAGGTTCTGTTATATTTGGGAGTATCGACTAAAATAGGTCAAACCTGAACTGGTTAATATAATTAGCACGGGTTTAAAAACAGAAAGGTCAATAGTGAAGCTAGAAATTTAACTGAGGATTCAAAAAGTAATGGAATATCACCTTTGAGGATTAAACCTATGACCTAAAGTAATTTTTGAACTGTCTTTTGCCACTTTTAAGACTAAACATGAAGTTCAGTCTTAAAAGTCTAACTTTGGTTGTATATAATTGAGTAGCCGAAAATTTGATATGATATAAATTTTTAAAAAATAATATGTTGAACCGTGTAATTGACACTCCTAATCCTATATTATCATGTGTACCAATGTTACATACATGACATACATGTGAGATACATATGACTTACAATTGAGAAGAAACTCCGAAGTTTTCAACAGCTGCAACTCCCAAATTAATTTGTAATCTCGAATTAGATTTTGTGTAATATCTGAGAGAGAAGATAATAATAATAATAATAATAATGAGAATATCTTTAAAATTTCTAATTTTCTGGGTTTTGTGGCAAATTGTATATAATAGATTTTGTCATATGTTTTGACAGTGGAATAGTACCGTACCTTTTTTTTCTTTTTTTTCCCCTAATTAGAGGTTTAATTACGTATATTGTAAGTCTTCCGAAATATACAAAGAAATTAAAACTTGATTATAGTTGGACAGATTGATTTATGGCTCATTGCTTAATTTTTTTTGTTTTCTACCTGGTGTCTGGTACCCGCATTGGAGCCCAACTATATCCGAATTCGCTCCGCATAGGATCCATATATCCAAAAACGCTCCTTACCAAAGATTTTTTCATTCCCAGGGCTCAATTAAGGGAGGAGCAACCCCATCCGCTGTAGCACATCCTTTGGTGGTGGCTCATTGCTTAATTGACCCATCTTGGCCTAACCTATTTTAGTCTAAGTAATTTCTTAGCAGATTATTATTCATTCACCCTATTTCGAGTTGTACCCAAGTTTAATTTAATCCTGCCCATTCACACCCCATCGAGTAACTACTAGAACCTGCTGGAACTGAAAATTACAAGTGATTTTAATTGTGTTAAATAACCTATACTATATTAAAAGCACGAAGGACCTTAGAAATGTTAATTGAACTTTTTTTTTTTTCATTAAAAGACTCTGCAATAGAGAAAATCGTCATTTACTATTTTCCTCATATTTTTACTTAATTATCTTTATAGTAATTATTAGGACTTTGAGATCAAATAGAATTTTCTTTCTTTCCTATTTGAAGTATGTACTAGTTCCTAATATTTAGGACTTTAAAATTCACAAAATTTTTACCTTATATATATTTTTATTAAAACTTCGAATTCTATTCAGATTTTAACATATGTATCAAAATTTAATTATAATAGAACACGTTAGAAAAGGAAACTATTTTGTAATTTGACCACAATTAAACTTCTATTTAAGTAATACCTTTTAATGATCAGACCAATCTTTTTCATATAGCAAACCCTATAAATCTAACACGCCGTTTTTTATACTTTTCATTCCAACTGTGATTCAAGCCTTTTTCTAGCTTTTATTGTGATCTTTCTTTTTCATGATTTCTTTATTTCTTTTGTTAGTACCTTTAATCACAAATGCATGTGTTGATTTTGAGTTACATCATTGAATGTTATTTTTAAGGAAAATTTACTTGTTATAGCTACTTTTACTACCTATTTAATGTTAATAACTAGCTTTTATTAAAATTAATAATAATAGCTAATTAATTTTCTAAATTACCAATTATAGATACAACAGTAACTTGCACTTATAGTTCTCAAATACACCGTAAAAAACGGTAAACACTATCCCAACTTCATTTTTGAAGCTCACGTAATATACATTACGTTTCTCTCTCCTTTCCATTAATTTTAGCCGTTTTTCTCCTCGGTGATATATCCATTACCATCAAGCACGATTCCACTACAATTTATTGTGCCGAGATTTGGGGGTGGTGGTGTATTTGTGTAAGTTTTCATTATTTTGTGTATTTTAGTCAATTTAATTCAATATTTTTGACATTTTTCTAGATTTTTAACTTTCAATGCTTAGGTTTCCCAATTTGAGTAGTGAAAAACATCAATTAATGCGGATGAAAGCATATCTAGTAGGGTTACAAGAGGTATCCCACATACTTTTCAAAATTTAGATTCCCCTTCTTTTGATTTGGGTATTTCTCACAACATGATGTTGATGCGACCTGTTGCCGAGAAATTGGTTGCGAAAGGAGATCTAAGAAAATTCATGATCTGTCGAATCGAAATCCTTCAATCGTTAATTTGGAGGAAAAAAATGTTCTAGGGAGAAAAACATCCGATGTTGCTTCTAGTAGCAAAGGGAAGAATGTTGTAGAGACTAATACCGGAGAACAACAATTAACTGTGAACAAGCAGGTATTTTTTGATTTTTTATATACATTTTTTTGTTGTATAAAATTGTATTTTACATGTTGCCAAAATTCGGTTAATGATTCATGTATTTTTGACCGCATCTGTAAGTATGGTTGCATGTATTTATTGATCTGAACAATTCATTAATGGATGGGAACACATACATACAACTGTATCATGTATTTCAATAACCATATTTGTTATCAATTATCAAACTATGTATCATGTATTTGTAATTCCTCACATTTGTGTATTTTTTAAATCAATAACAGGTATATGTATGTTTACAAAAGCAGATATGTGTATGTGTCAGATAAAAGGTGTATTTATTCAACGTTTGTTAGCTAAACATCTTAATAACTGTGTTTTTGTTTGCATGTATTTATTGATTTGAACAATTCATTAATAGATAGGATAGCAGTCGTATGTATTTTTGTTTTTGTTTGAATTAGTTTTGTTTTTGAAACATACATACAATTTGATAACCATATTTGTTATCAAATTATCAACCATGTATCATGTATTTTGCAATTCCTCAAATTTGTGTATTTTAAATTAATAACAGGTTTATGTATGATTATATATTTTTTGATTCTCATGTGTTGCAATTATATTCAAACTTTCAAGCCTCCAAATTCCTAGTTAAACGTCCCCCCACTCAACCGATACGTTATGCTTCATGTATGAACCATAACATTAAAGATGAGTTGAAGGACAAACTGACCGATAGACAATTCAAGCTTTTTTCCAAAACTATTTTTGGACAATATATGCGGATGCAAGTTGACACCGAAGGGTCGTTATTTAGGTGTTTTATGGTTAGGGAGTTGAAGCGTAGTAATAATGATGCGTTTGTTATCGATATTAATGGGACGGAGTTTACATTCGGTCTTTTTGAAGAGTATGTGGGATAAATCGTAACAAACGCATAAATCGTTCATCGCCTTTTCAGGTAATCTTTTATAAGATTCAGCCGGTTCACCCATTAAATCGTTCATCGCCTTTTCTTTGGCACTTGTATGAAACATCCATTCCAAAATCATTTTTGACGTCCTCCGCAATGTCTTTAGGCGTATACTTCCTCTTATGATTTGATATTTTTGGTTTGACAATTCCACTTATCACCGACTTGTAGCTTGGCATTGGGAATAAACCTTTTCCTTTAACGGACATGTATGTTTGTCTTGAAACTCCCTAACTCTAAACATTCCCGACTTACCTACAATAATCACACTCTCCTGATACGCACACAAGTGTGTAGCTACAAAAAAAAAAAAAAAAAAAAAAAAAATCAAAAAAAAAAACACGCATTAATGTAAAAATACATCAGTAAACATAAATACATTCATGTATTTATTCTTGTATTTTTAATACAAAGAACTGACGAGAAATTTTACCATATGTAAATAAGTTAATCAAATGCAACCCGGGCCAAATACATTATTTATGAGTACAAATACATACAAATCAGTTTTGATTCTACTTTATACTAAACATACACATGCTAAGAAATACCTCCGCTCGTACAAATTAACAAACATACACTGTCACGGTTTAAATACATAAAAACACACAGTTGCAAATACATAAACAAATGCACATTTTAAACATACACATGCTGAGAAATACTTCCACTCGTACAAATTAACAAACATACACTTCACGGTTTAAATACATAACAACACACAGCTTGCAAATACATAAACATATTTTAATACCTTATTGCATTGCTCCTTTACTCGTCCGATAGTTGAACCTTTTGTAATTGCATAATTCATATCACACTTTTAATGTATCTTTATCCTTGATCGACGGCAACTACTTTTTGGTTCTTGTCATCAATAACCATACCCTTGTTGTTTTCGAATAACAAATCAGCCTTTCCACAATATGATGCCAAATCACGGAACCAACTATTTCCATTATATTCGTTTGACTCGTGTATCCGATTTGCAAATAATCACCTTCAACACAACTATCACCCGATATACATAACTCCATGCTTCTATCAGTGATACATAATACATTGGTAATGCTTTGTTCTCTTTTTCAGCTCCACATAGACTCTAACACCCATATCATTGTGAATTTCCATTGGAATATCATCACCTTCAACCATGTATTTTATGTTTATGTTTTTCATTTTCTTGTCCAAATTCAATTGGGTTGCAACAACAATTCCTCATAGGTCGAATACTCCTTGAAAGTCACAACATCGATTTTGTAATTGATATTTATTCGTCGTTCCAAATACCAGTGTCTAATCAACGATGAAATATTGGCCATTTTACAAATTAAAAAAAAATCCTTGAATCAAAACATAAAACCCGTAATATGTATGCCTAAAAAATTAAAAACTTGAATCGTTCGAACATAAGATTCACGTTCAAATTTGAACAATTTATACAAATTAGATTTACAAAATCACTAATAATATACAACATACACATTTTGAATTACACTTCGTAAATACATAGTTTAGGATCATGCATTATATATGTCATTTAGATTATAAAAAACAAAGATATGAACTGAATTTTTTTTTTTTGATTCCTATATTCATGTACATTAAAATACTTTCAACCGTAATTTTTCAAGATCATTATTCATTCATTGACATTACAATGACATTAGATCATTATTTTCGAATATCAATTATAAAGATAGAAATCAAAAAAAAATCAGAAGAATAATTCTCCAAGAAAAAAATTGAAATCACATAAATACAACTTGAATAGACGAATTTTGTGAAATCAAAAAAGCAGTGTTTTGCACGAAATACGATGATTGATCGTGTTTGTTTTGTCAATGTATTTTTGATGTTGAAGATTTAATTTGAAATTTGAATTTTTACGTTTGAATGTTGAAGAATGCATGGAAGAAGAGAAACGTGTAAGGAAAGGGAATATTACGAGAGATTTTGCGAAAAAGAGGGTAAACAATATCTTAATTTCTCATAATACCACCACCGTGCCTAAATTAAAGGGCACTGTTCCTTTTTTTATTTGCATGCTCATGTATTTGCTGGCAACAAATACATGCGAAAACATACACAAAGCGGTTTTTTAGCTACGAATGGTAATATTAAAAAGGGTAGCTACAAATGGTAGGAAGCTACAATAAGGTAGTCATTTAAGAAATTTTACCTATTTTTAATTAATTTTTTTGTTGGTTACATTATATTGAAGCATTTTTACTAATTAAGTTTTTTCAGTTTTACGCTTGGTGAAAATGATAGTTACAACTGGAAGGTTTTTGATTGTAGGGATTTTAATTATTCCTTGTGCGATGAATGTGAAATCCGACAAGAGGAATAATGAAATTGATATTCAATTTCATCCTATTAACACAAATATTTTTAATTAGCTCGAGATTATGCACTAACATAGATATGCTCGTATTATATTAAAAGCATGAACAACTTTCGAATGTTGATTGAACTTTTTGCCCATCATTAAAATACTCTATAGTAGACAAAATTGTTATGATCAAAGGTGCAAATATACCCCTCAACTTTGCGATTTAGAGCAGATATGCCGCCCGTTTAAAAAGTGGTGTATATTTACTCTTACCGTTATAAAATGGTACAAATATACCCCTGCCCTTACACAAAAAGTGCAAATATATGCTTTTCGCTAATGGAATTTAAAAAAAATAAAATCATTTAGCTAATTTTTTTATTTAAAAAAATGCCATGTGGCTTTAAAAAAAAGTCTACTCATTTTTTAATAGACATATTTTTGTAACGCCACATCATAAAAAAAATTTGGAAAAAGGACATTGTGTGTCCAATAACCCAAAGTAATGCCACATTTGGCCAATATTTGGCCCTAATTATATCCACTCGGCCCAAATTAATCTCAAAAAATGGCCGGTCGGCCCAAAATAATGGCCGAGGTTAGCCCAACGTTTATATACATATGTTGGAATTATATATACACTTTATATACAAGAATTATACATTTTATATACATATGCTGGAATTAATCATACATTTATTATACATAAATTATACGTTAATTATACCTTTATTATACGCATATTATGCAATAATGATATGATATTTTTTTTTTTTACATATACAATAGCAATACATATTATATACCACAATGATACGGTTTCTACAATACATTTTTTATACGTATGATACACTTTCTATACAAGACTGATACAGTTTATATACACATGTTAGAATTATATATACACTTTCTTTACAAGAATGATACGGTTATATACGTATGATACATTTTATATACATATACAACGAGATATACACATATGATACAATTTCTATACATATGATATATTTTATATATACATATACAACAGCGTATTATATACACATATGATACGGTTTTCTATACATCAAAGCTTTTTCGGCCTTATGATGGCGTCTTCATATGAATCCTCTACCATTTTCGTAACTCGGTAAAATAAAATTGGAGAAGAAGGTGGAAGAGGAAAGAGGAGGAGAAGATGGAGAAGAAGGTGGAAGAGGAAGAAGAAAAATGGAGAAGGCAGAAAAAGAAGGGAAAGTGGAATTAGTTTAGTGGTTATAATTTGGGTTTAAAAGAATTGTGGCCATCGGGTGGGATAATTTTTGGTCGACCGGCCATTTATGTACTTTCCCCAAAAATTTTCTGGTGGGTCAACTCTGGTTTGTTTAAAAAAAAAAAAAAATTGTGGCTTAAAAAAAAATAAGTCTACCCATTTTTTTAAACAAACCGGACCCGATCCACCAGAAAAAAATTATCATGTGGCATTAGAAAAATATGCCTACTAAAAAAATGGGTAGACTAGTTTTAAAGCCACGTGATATTTTTTTTTATTAAAAAATAAGCTAAATGAGTTTTTAAAAATCTCGTTAGTGGAAAGGGTATATTTGCATTATTTGTGTAAGGGCAGGGGTATATTTGCATCTTTTTGTAACGGTAAGGTATATATACACCACTTTTTTTTAATCGGGCGTATATCTGCTCTAAATTGCAAAATTGAGAGGTACATTTGCACCTTTTCCCTTACTATTTTCCTCAAATTATTATTTAATTATCTTTATAATCTATCTATATTATATTACATAGAAAAAAGTCGTTCACCTTTTTTACCCTTTAGAAATAGATTTCACACTAGAAAAAATAGTCATTTAATAGTTTTCCTAATATTTAGGCTTCAAAATTAATTAAATTTTCACTATCAAAATTTTTACTTATTTGAACTAGGTAAGAACCCTTAAATTTATGAATTTCAAATCGAAAAAGATTTTACTTAAAGAAATTCTTTCCTTAATATTTTACTTCACAATTAATTTATTTAAGTTTGTCCGTCTATACTTTTGATTTGTTGTATATTATAGGATATTAGTGTAGGTTTTGTCATAGAAAAAAATTGTGGAGCCCAATTTAAAATCCATCATAAAACTGAAGAATACATCTTTACGTAGTCACCTCACTTGGGGTGCACCTTAAGTTAGATAAAATTGAAATTGTAAAATGTTTTTTTAAGGAGAAACCAAAATTTGCCCATTTAAATTAGTTTTCTTATTGGACAGGGCTTTTGTTTGTTTAGTTTGAGGATTCACTTAACAATTGGAATTCCTTTATACCAATTATTATTAATTATGTTGTCTTTTCATAAGATAGGTTTAGAATTAAGTTTATTTCGTGCCGGCGATTTTAACAATGTTTCACTTTTAAAATAAAATTACAAACAGGGAGCTCATTATCACGATTTCCCTGTAAATTTACAATTTATGATATTTCATTGCTTTCATAAGATGAAGGGAGCAGGACAAATTTGTTTGATCTAACAAAGGTCTTATATTTGTTTCTTTATTCCATATTCTTTAACATGAAATCTTGATAGTGTTTATAATTGCAGAAATAAGTGATTTGAGGTAAGTTTTCGAAAATTTTAGTCTGTTCTTGAAGTTATACGACAATAAACGATGGTGTATTCTAGATAGACAATTTCTAATTGAAAAGTTGTAGTTGTTTTGTTTATAATGTCTCATATACAATTGATAATTTAAAATTAATTTATTTACAATTTCGTATAGGTTGTTTTGGATCATTACATTCTGTCACGGAAAATTTGTTAGGTATTCCCATTCAGAAAAATTAATGAAATTATTAATTTAAGATTATTTTTCGTATGTTTATAATTATTAAGTACTATTCTTTCATCAACTATAATAATTAATTACTCATTTTTGATAAACCTCTGGTTCGGAATAGGAGTCCTTATTATCGAAGAACATGTGGTTCCAAACGCAACTCAAATGAACGTTGCAATATGTTGCTACAACATTAGTTAATTATCGATTGTTGAATATTCGGATTGTGGGGTTGAATGTGGCTGCTACGATGAAGTTTAATTAATATAATGTTTAATGTCAAATTGATAAAATGCAGATTTGAAGTAACAAGCTAAGGATGAAATAGTAGAAAATAAAATATATTCTAAATAAATTTCATTCTTTTTTCACACTTATTATAATAAAAGAAACCTTTCAATATTCTTTTATATTACTGATTTCACTACTAAATAAACATGAATTAGGGACGGAAGGTTAAACAGTAAAAGTCGTCGCTAATTCTATACATTTAGCATCAAATTAGAAACAAATTATCAAAAAAATTCTTAGATACGAGCAATTTTGCAACGGATTAACAACGAAGATCATAGCTAAGTTCAATATTTTTTTTTTGTAATGTTTGTCGTCAAAATGAGGTACGCGCTTCGATCACGCGCAAAGCGCGTACGCTGAAACTAGTAAAATCAAAATATCTACTCCTAACGTCACTATATAATCGATGCTTGTTAGCTTCACTTCACATCACGAATCCACATCCAAAGCTATATAAGCCATGCTCGTTAGGATCCTGAAAAGAAATACACTTTTGGGCGAGTTTCATGATAGAATCCTTGCAAATTTTAGTATAGAACTGGTCAGTTATGACGGTACTACTAGACGGAGTTGCATCACAAAACAACTTGGCAATTTTTTTTTTTCTTTTTTGGCAAGGAGCTTATTGGCTAAAACTTTTGATAGTTGAGCTAAAAGAAATACATGTGAAAGTTGTAGATGCATGATTAAGAGTCTAAATGGGAGATTGTTGGGGTATATACTATTAATCATGCATTTAGATATGGTATATTCTAACAAATGTCATGGTTAAAAGTCTAAATGGGAGATTGTTGGGATATATACTATTGACCATGTGTTTGGAGATGGTATTTATTTATTCAATTTTTAATATAAAGAGTTAAATGAAACATGTACTAGTATGTATGTCCTTTAATTATATAGTAGATGATTTAATGTATAGAGTTTAGCTTATACACGGAAGATTAAATCATTAGTTCTTATAAGTATAAAGTTTTATGTGCACAATCTAAGATAGAAATTGCATAAAGCTATCGGTATGAAAATAGCACAAGATTAAATATAATTATCTTCATTATGGGAATGGTATAGTTCCGACTTCTTGTGCTAGTACATTTTGTGTGTATTGAACGAACCAAGTAGAGATAAGTGTTTTTGTACTGAATATATAAAACAACCTCTCTAGCTCATTAAATGTACTTATACTTTTAATCTTGATATGATTATTATGATCAATGTGATTTGTTCATTATTTTGATTTATTAAAAGGTGCGACTCAATTGCGAGTCAATATATTCGTGATAAATTGAATAATGACAAAATACATTTATGAAATAATTAGTTGATAAAATTCATATCTCCACTTTGAGATTTATGATACCCCTCATAGATGCTTATAAGTTTTCATGTGAAAATCCTACAGGTGGGCTTTGTATCCGTCACATGAAATAAGTTAAGCAGAAGTATAAAGGATTTAATTAGTCAATGAATTAAATTGTCAGTAATTAAATTTAATTGATTGATATATGTAATCTCAACATGGGGAGTTAAATAAGATTTAATGAAAGATTTCAAAATTAAACTGAGGAGTGCAATCATATTTCGGATTAATCCCGCAAATTGAAAGCCTCGTTATTTATTTTGTAGTCCCGCTATGCCGCTCCAGTAGCTGACGTCATTGAGCCACCTGTTAGTTTTTATCTCCGACTTCCCAAGGGGCCAAATCACTGGAATCGTCAAAAAGGAAGACGAAGAGAAGCCTCAAATCGAAGAGATGGAAATCCCATCCGTCACTGAACTTGAAGAAATTCTTAAGGTAATCATGAACCGTGTAATCATCTAGCTCTCTTTTAAAAGTTTAAGCGCACTGTTAATTAAAGGGAGCATAATTTAAGTACTTTAATTATACTATAGTGTGTATGGTATGAAGAAAAATGTATTCTAGAAATATAAATAGGTTTCTAAATTATTTTTCCAGTTCAGTAAGTAAGCAAAAGATATTCTAAAATCTAGACAAATACTGAAGGGTTGGGTTGGGTTGGGGCGGTGGGAATGGGGGCTAAGGGGGAAGAGAGGTGTGTTGAGTGGTGAGGACACAATCAATATAAAATGCCACTTGTGAAACTTATTTTTCCTATTTTTATGAGGTAAGTCATTTTTCTCATTTTAAAAAAACTTGTTTCACTACTAAAGTATCATCATTTTCCCACTAAATTTCCCACTGAAATGTTCAGTGGTTATTCCACTGAATGTTGGTGGAAAAATCTAAATAGTAGTGTTTTTACACGAAAAACTTAGGAAGTATCCCAGCTGAAAACTTAAGAAGTATCCCAGCATTTCAATGGAACAGGGTTTCTCACCATGCGTTTTTCCAATCATGAGTTGGTTCGGTGGTAATGAGGTGAAAAATTATTTTTTATAACACAAATTTCCCATTGAATGTCGGTGGAAAAAAAACCTCTATTTCTAGTAGTATTTTCCTGGAGAAATTATTTTCCAAAAATTTTGACAGACCGAACATAGGAAAATTGGAAAACATTTTTTGGCCCCCCATGACAACACACCCTAAGTCTCCAAACGCCTCCTCACACGTGAACATAATTGTTATTTCATTAGCCAAATACGTTGAAAATATACGTATTTCTTTGTCTGCTATGATGTCATGCATGTTTTCATCTAAAAGTTTAAGTTACCAGAAAAAACACACTTTCAATCATATAATTATATATTATTTCTCGACATGTAAAGTTCAAGCTTATTGAAGTAGGAGGGATAAGGGATATAAAACTTGTTCAAGAAGGAGACGAACACATAATTTATCTTCCAGAAATCACACTAAATTCCGATTCAAAAGTGATATTAAGAAACTGGGTAGCATATGAAGCAGCTATTGCTGGTCCAGAATCAGCCCTCGAGCTAGCTCAATATGTTGACTTCATGTGTGGAATTGTTGATACTCCAAAAGATGTCCATATTCTCAAGAAAGCTAGTATTATCAAAGGAAATAGAACTTTGAAACCAAAAATATACTACTCTCTCCATTTCAAAATAAATGAATTTTTGAGAGTGTGGCACACCTTTCAAGAAATCTAATTAAAGACATTAATTAAAAGATAATTTGTCAATATTATACTTTTGCTTCTTTTCAAACTTTTCTTATAACTAGAGATTGTCATTACATCTTACTGCTTTTTGCATGATAATGAACATTTAAAGATGGAAAATTGGAATAACTTCACAATTGGATACCAAAAATGTCATACATATGTTTGATTGAACACCATTATCGATAATGGCATAACAACTAAACCATATACCGTTTGGCTTAGGAGATTATAAAAAGTTTCTATATCAAAATGTGGGATTCGTAGCAGTTTAGCTTCTTAATCCTTGGTAACTATTTGAAAAAAATTACTATTAGTTCAAGCTGTGTTTGAACTTGAATTTCACTAGAAAAAAATTAAAGCTTTATAAGTGAAAACACTGCAATTCATTATTTCACTTGAAATGTTTCTTAAACTAGTTTTTAGTATTTCTCCAGTATTGTAAATACTGTAATTCATTATTTGCAAACACTAAGGGCCTGTTTGGAAAGCCATCAGGTAATTGGATTTGAGTGTAATTACACAATTTGACCTGTTTGTTTGACCAAGTAATTACACAGTTAGGTGGGAATTGAGTGTAATTGAGAGGGTGTAATTACACTCTCCAATTCTCAAGGGGGGTTGAGAATTGGGTGTAATTACACCTTGTAATTACAGGATTACATTTTAGTTTCTTTGTTTTGTGTTTTATTTTAATTTCATTTCTTTTTTAATTTATTTTTAATTTCTATTATTTTAATTTCATTTTTTTACTTTTATTTTATATATATATATATATATATATATATATATATGTGTGTGTGTGTGTGTGTGTTGCTCCCAAACGCACACGCAAGTATACGCGATCGTATAAGTAATATAGGATTTTTAAGTCCAGATATCGATCCCACAGAGACTTATGATTAACTGTTTACTAAATTAAAATATAAAGTTATATTTATAAACTAACTAAAAATAAAATAAAACAAATGATGAACTTTAACCAAGAAAGAGCGGATTTTTATCAGAGAAGAGATAAATCTAGGGCTATGACCACTAACAATCCAGTTGAGCCTTCAAATCGTTCTACCTACGAGTTACTAGTTGACGGGTTAATTATAACTTTATGAGTATCTTCTGAGTTGCTCACAAGCCTGTAGATGTTACTATAACGCCTATATTCCTATGGTCGCCAGAGGTAACAAGAACGCATTTACTTCTCCGTATTCAACTAAGCAAGGCTAAATGGTATATTTCTATCCTCATTAGCGAAACGATTAATCGAACAAGCTCTATTTATTCTTATTACGCATGCAAATTCCCTATCCCTAGTTCAATTCACACGCCACAGACAGTGTCTAATTAGTGATCAATTAATTAAACAATTAAAGACCAAGAATAAATAAATAACCCAAAGATGAAAAATCAATAGATAGAAACGATAATCAAACGTCAACTTTCATGTTTGTGTCAAAGCCCTAGAACTAAAGAGTTTAGCTCCACATAGACATGGAAGAAAAACAACAAATCATCCGAATAAAATGGTCAAAATAAGTATTACAGAGAAGAGAAGATAAAACCCTGTAACTCTGGCCTCCACGGCGGCTCTAAGTTCTCTCTTTATGTCAAAAGTTGTGAACTAAGAGTTTCAAGTTTTTCAAAGTTCTACAAAAATCCTATAGAATATGTATTTATAGGGTACCAAAAGACTAAACTTTTAAAAACCAATTCCAATTCGGACTGGGAAATAATAGAGGGCTAGGCCAAATTAAGTTCAGAGGCGGCAATTTTCCGTGTTTGCTGTCGGTGGGCTCAGGTAAGGTAAGTGCATTCCTTTCCTAACTTGATAATACTTGCTGCTTCCTTACAAAGTTGATTGCTGCCACGTATCTCCAGACTTTTCTCCTTTTCTTTCAATTTAATTGTTTTGCATCTTCCCATCATTGCATCATAATTCTCCAATCATGAGGCCATTTATCAGTGTCTCCCTTGTTTCTTTTCTTTATCTTTTTTTTCCACTTTAATTCGTTTTTTCTCCAAATCTCTTCATCTTCATATTACTTTATTCCTACATAGTAAAAATATAATATTAGGCACAAATCAATATAATAATATTCAAAAGGCGATTAAAAGTATTAAAATGTGAGGCAACTAATAGCTAAATATATGCATTTTAGGTCGAACATCAATATAATTGAAAGGGTGTAATTACACTCTCCAATTCTCAAGGCGGGCTGAAAATTGGGTGTAATTACACCTGTAAATACAGGGTTACATTTTTAGTTTCTTTCCTTTTTGTTTTATTTTAATTTCATTTCTTTTTTAATTTGTTTTTTATTTCTATTATTTTAATTTCATTTTTTATTATATATATATATATATATATATATATATATATATATATATATATTTATATTATTTATCTTTAATTTCCTTTCTTCTCAATCCCAAACCTAACTTGTTGTAGTTCCATAAAATTGCTCGTATTATTTTAAATTATTTTATTCATTTAGCATAACCATGCTATTATTCTAATTTTTAAAACTACACCGTTTAATATTAGAAAAAATGATTCATTAACAAACTTGACATATAATGAGCGATGTTATTAAAGTAGAATTTCATTGTTAATAAGATTATAGACTTATATTTTCCCTTTCTTTCGAATTATATTTACTTAAGTTACATTGGAGCTTACAGGTTATATTTTGAATTTTAAATTATTTTCTTTAGTACTATTGACTTAATATTTCATATTGCATGCTTTTTTTTTCACTTACAATTGATAGATTTTTCTTTTTGTCAAACATTTGAATAATGTTATGGCATTATATTTATAAATATTATTTTTTTGTCAAACATCCAATCCATGATGTTCTCACAAAAAAAAGTCCGCTTTTAAGTTTTATAATGAATTAAAATTAAAATATTATTAATTTGAAAAATAGATATCAATTATTTTTTACAATATTAGTTACAACTATATGATTATTAATTAATATATTTTCAAGAAACAATGTTTTGTTAAATAACTAATTTAATATCATTTATAAAGGCACATATTTTTAAATATTAATCTTAATTTTATATAATTAAATTTTATTTTTAAATTAAACTAACTGTGTAATTACGCTTGTGCAGTCAAACGGCACGCTTATAATTACAGTATAATTGTATTATAACAAACAAATAGATCATTGTAATTATAATATTATATAATTACTAGGCTGTATAATTATTAACTTAGTAATTACACCAATTCTAATTACAGGTGGCTTTCCAATCAAATCATTCAAACAGTAATTGTCAAATCATTGTTCATTCATATAATAAACTTCAGTACTATTACAAATAATAAAATATTTATGAATTATGATTAAACGGAGCAAAATGTCACGGTTCGTTTCAGTTTCTAAATATTCACACATTCACACTCTACTATCTTGTCTCTGTTTTGATAAGTGTTTTAAATTGTTTATTACATTGACAAATCCAGGGATTCATGAAAATCGTGACAATATATATATCGTGAACCTAGTAGAATATAATATAATAAATATATTTCCACGGGGACACGTATTAATACATTTAGTATAAAATAGTATTGTTTATTAATTAAACGCATCTTAAATCAATTATGAGCATCATTAAGCTTTCAAGACGTGACTGTTCTTCTGTTCGACGCTGACACGTAACAAGATGTCTATGAGGTTGGTCAAAAATTAGGGAGCAAACGAACAAAGTTTATATACTATTTTAAGCTTTAAATGAACAACTGTGAATTTACCGTTCAAAAAAACTTTGAATTCTACAAGGCCACCGTCCCCTAATTCATGTAACAAAAAAAAAATTTAAAAAAAAAAAAAAAAAACTAATTGTAGAAGGGTTTATGGTTTAAACAAATTGCTTCAGTGCTGGAAATATCAGATAAGTAATTACTTCAGCACTTGGTTATATCTTTCTTTGTTATTTTGGTTCAATTCCATTTATTGTGTTCGTCTATAGAATTGAAAGAAATGGAAAGGTGAAGCTAAAGAAAGTGAAAGAATAATATTTAATAGGGAAACAAATTCATTATTATATTAATTTTTTCAAATATTTTAAAAGGTAATTTCATATGAGAAAATACGATAGAGATACACAACATACATGAAAAAATAGGTTGTAAGCTTTGATAACACGTTGTAGCCGTACAGGACCTAGATTTAAAACTAACAACATCACAAGTGAACTGGTTATCACATATAATATCAGGGTCGTCACTCTGTGTACAACGCTGATGAATATGATGAGACAAACATAGTGAGGACGTTGAATCGTGCTGCTTCTGTCTCAATTTATGTGATACACTTTTCTTTTTAGTTCGTCCCAAAAAAGACTGACTCATTTTCTTATTTGACAATAATTTAACTTTTAACTTTACCTTTTACGCTTAACGAGATGATTTATAACCACGCAAATATCTTTAGCTCATTTTAGATCACAAGATTCAAAAGTCTTCCTTCTTAAATTTCATGTCCAGTCAAATTATATCACACAAATTGAGACGAAGGGAGTATATCATTAAGAGGGATGTATAAACCGTTCTAGTTAAATTCATGGAGGTGGGCAAGACAAAAGAAAAAATGTGTATATGATAAATCAAGGAAAATCTTCAAATTGGTAGGTAATGAAGATGCAAGCTTTTTAATTTTTATTTTAAAGGAATATTCAAACTTATCTTCAGGATAGGTTCCATCTTTTTGGACCATCTATTGATGAACACAGTGCATGACAGGTTAGTCAATCTTGCCGCTCCACACTAGTCTTATCTTACTTAAATCTTAAGGTACCAATATATGGATCTCTAAATCATTCTTCTGAAACTGTACAGATTTTTTTCTTGCATATAATTTATGTTTTTAAGGTAATTTTATGGCATAATACATAAACACACTTAAACTTGGTCTTGGTTAGCAAGTAGGCACTCCAACTTTGGGAGTGCACATATAGACATTTCAACTTGTCCCTCCTGTGTCTCATGGATACCGATACTGACGTGTCACATAGATTTTGGAGGTATCTAGATGATCATTTTGTAAGTTGCAGTGTTCAACCGATACAATGGAAATGAGTTAAGGTGTCTAGATGTGCATGCTAAAAGTTGAAGTGTTTAGTTGCCTGCTGAGATCAAGTTTAATCAATTCTAAGTATTTGTTTATGTATTGTGCCTAATTTTATACATAGTACTATTACTTTCTCATCCGAGATAAGCTCCTACACAACTTTCTACTAATAATTAATTTTGCTTTCAAAAACTACACACAGAGTTGGTGTTATCTGTCCCACATACACATTTTGATTTTACTATGTTCGACCTGATTTTATAGTGCTCTGTGTCATTGCCGGAATATGATAATGTGGAGCAACGTAAAAATGCTCCCAACACTTCTGAATCAGTTTTTTAAATTTTTTATTTAAAGTTGCTTGTCAGGTTTAACTATAGTTTAATTTCTTCTTGAGTTCATGAATCTGAAGAATAGATTTCAATCTCAAATTCCACAAGTTATTCAAAATGGTGTTAAAGGCATTGATGATACCATGAGTGGTACAGATGAAATAAATACTGATGCATTTATTTAAGCATATGTTCACAATGTGCTTTTAACCTCCATACCATGAGAAATGCAAGGCGTTATTGAAAAGGCGGGTTTATTCTTCAACTCTTAAATTTAATTTAGTCATGACCAAATTATAGGGCGTATACATATACACGTAGAACAAAACTTTATTACTTAGTAGTATTATACAAGCCAGCTACGAAACCAAATACAGGAAATAGTGAGTATACAAGCATCATCTCCTTCAGATTAGTCGAAACAACAAACCAGAAAATAAAAATAAAACGAGGGAGACAACGAAGAAAATGAAATGGTATATCCAGCAGGGGAATGAAACCACAGATTACAGCAACCATAGACTCGCGTTTGCAGGGTAATGAAACCACCGGTTACTGCAACCATAGACTTGGCAAAACGCTTGCAAAGAAAGCAGCAAGATGAGCAGTATAGTATAAAGCAAAGATAGAAACTTCCAAGATGTATAAATATGCTTCTTGATAAACTTATAAGCCTTTACTGTTAATTTATTGTCGAATTTCTCATTCACTGCTTCAATAGCCTTCTCTAAATCCGATTTTTTCTTCTTCTTGAACTTCCCAGTTGTTTTAGGTATCCCATTGAATAAATCAGCAATTTCCTCATCATTCAAAGTACTATTTTCTTTAATAATATTAGCTTTCTTGAGAATTTCGACATCTTTTGGAGTATCCACAATTCCACACATGAAGTCAACATATTCAGCTAGTTCGAGTGCAGATTCTGGACCAGCAGTAGCTGCTTCATATGCTACCAAGTTTCTTAATATCACTTCTGAATAGGAATTTAGAGTGATTGCAGGAAGATATATTACATGCTTGTCTCCTTCTTTAATGTATTTTATATTCCTGATCCCTCCTCCTATCAGCTTGAATTTTACCTGTTGAGCAAAAATATTCTTAAGTACTCGAGTTAAAAGTGTTTGTAATCTCTAACAATTTAAACTTTTAAATGAGACGGTCGCGCAGTTCAATATGAGGTATCAACTCAGGCAAGATGCCCTAGGTTCAAATATTACCAACACCCAAAAAAACAAACAATTATTTCATGTGTTTGGTCAATGAAAAGAATTAGATGTGACTCGCGAGGGACCTGTTGAAAGATAATTTACTCCCTCCCTATTACTATTTTTTTTCATTAGTTAGTCAAAAAAGAATAAGAATGACACCCTTCAAAATTTGGAAAGTAGTTAACTTGAATTTCTATTTTACCCATAATGACAAATTTTTATAGCCAGACAAATGTTATGGCATTTTCAAAATCACAAATTTCAAAAGTCTTATATAGCCATAAAAATGTCATGGAATATATAATATCACCATATAAGTTGAAACAGAGGAAGTAATTTATTAGGATTACCGTGAACTTTGTTACCTTAACAATTTCTTCAAGTTCTGCGACTGATGGGATTTCTATCTCTTCGACTCGAGGTTTATTCTCCTCATTCTTATTGAGGAGTCCAGTAATTTGGTCCCATGGCAATTGGGATATCAAATTAACTGGTTTCTCAATTGTGCTAGCTCCTGGAATGCCAAGAGCAGCACCAATTCGCACTATTTCTCTAAAAGCTTGTACCTCAGACACAGCTTGTACCTCCACTCTGTCTGATAGTACCTTCACTGTGTCTACTAGTACCACTCTGTTCTCTTGTAGCTCCGCCACTCTCTCTGCCTGTAGCTCCGCCACACTGTCTTCAATAAACGCACGACTGGGGACAATTAAATGATGCATATAAGCCAGCAAATGAGGACAGTGCTTCTTGCATAATCTGAAATGACGAAATTTCTTATTCTCTGCTAGCTGGAGAGGAGAGTGTGATTTACAGAAACTATAGAAAAGTTCTTCAAACAGCAAATCGTAAGGTTGGTTCAAAGCCATTTGAAGTTCAATGAGAACCGTACATGGGATTTGATTCTCAAGCATTATGATATCTTTAGCCAAGCTTCGACTATCAGAATCTATTCCTTCATCTGGAAATTAATGAAGCAATTAGTAGAGAGAAATTAAGTCAATATATAAAACAAATCACGTCCGGCCCAAGGCCAAAGCCACTAAGGCAATGGCCTTAAATTGCTGGTCTTTAAGTTTTGTCCTTCGCCTATAACCGATGGGTTTTGGATTCGAACTCCCGCTTAGTTAAAAATTAAAAAAATTTACAAGGCAGAGTTTGAATTTCGCTCTGCCCCCTTTGGCAGACTTTGCCTTGAGGCATATATTTTATTTTATTTTACTTTTCAAGACAAACTTTTGGTTATGCCTTAAGGAAAAGTTTCGCGCATGAGACATACTTTTAGTTATGCCTTAACTAAAAGTGTGTCCCATAAGACATAACTAAAAGTATGTTCCATAAGGCGGAACTCTTCCTTAAGGCATAACCAAAAGCTTGTCTTATAAGGCAAAGTCTATGCCTTAAGAAAAAGTTCGCTTTGCCTTATAAGGCAAACTTTTAGTTATGCCTTAAGGAAAAGTTCCGCCTTATGGGTCATACTTTTAGTTATGTCTTAACTAAAAGTCTGTCTCATAAGGCATAACTAAACTATGCCTTAAGAAAAAGTTTTGTCTTATGGGTTAGACTTTTTGTTATGCCGGATCCGGCATAACTTTAGTTTTTCCTTAAGGAGTGTATGCCGGATCCGTCATACATGCCCTCAGCCTTGCTTTGCGAAATTATTTTTTATTTTATGCCTAAACGAGGGTTCGAACCCAGAACCTCAGATATTCGCCCATTTTTTCAAGCGAAGGACAAAACTTAAAGACCACAAATATAAAGGCCAAAATTTAACGGCCACAAATATGAGGTGCAAAATTTAAAGACCACCCCAAAAGAAGGGCAATCCGCGCAAAAAAATGTTAAGTTTTATGCTAATTTGCTTGAAAAATTATTGTGACTTATGGTACTTTTATGTAGTTATGTAAATTGTTTTAAAAAAATTTAAAGATTGTATGTTTGAATTCACGATAAAAATAAAGAAGGCGGACTCTTGAAATTCAAATTGTGTCACATAAATTGAGACAGATGGTGTGTACATATAAAAGAAAAAAAGAAAAGAAATTTTTAGTCACGTGATGGATTAGCTATATTGTCAGTTTATTTTTTTCCGAATAAATTGATTTGAAAAAATTGTTAACAACTTTGCATTGTTATTGACGATTATAAAAAGAGTAATTAATGACTTCGCATATAAAAAAATAAAAAATAGAAAAGTAGACTTGAAATGAAAATATATATGACGATCTTTCTCTTAAAAAAATCATAATTGGGGTCTCTCTCTAAAGTTTGGCTTTAGGCCCCCAATCTTATTGAGACGGCTCTGCCCCTAAGTATAGCAAAATGAGACATTTTCTATGATATTCAGGCAAACTCGAATGACTATAAAGTTACATAAAATGTTTTATTTAGTTTCATGATAAATACTTAGGTAAAGTCATTCGATTTATCTAGTTACAAAAAATTTTTCTTTGACCATAATTTTCTCATGTCTTTTAAATAATTTGACTTTACCCCCAATCTTATTGAGACGCACGTTTTCTATGATATTCCAATTTATATAAATACTTAGGTAAAGTCATTCGACAAAAAATTACTTTTATGGATTTCGAGACTCAAATAAATTTTTCTTTGACCATAATTTTCTCATGTCTTTTAAATAATTTGAATTGTCAATTATTATGAATTATACTAGTACTTTTTACAGTCTCCAACTATGTAAATTTTATGTCAAAAAATTAAAGATTCTTTGTCGGAATATACGGCCACAATTAAGAGGTTTGATTATCGAAATCCGAACTGTGCCACATAAGTTGGGATAGAGGGAAAGGCAATCAAGAGCACAAAGCATCATGTGTTCACACAGGGTCCGCACGCAAGGGATGTGATATAGGCAGCCTATCCTAATGGAAGCATCAATGGCTGATTCTACAACTCGAACCCGTGACTTATAAGTCACACTGAGGCAACTTTATCGTTGCTTCAAGATTCCCCTTCTAAAAAAGAAAATTTAAGTAAAAATTGAGCGAGAGACTACCTTGATCTTGAGGCAAGGAACGACCTTGAGAATCTATTTGATCATGTGGGGGATAACTTGTCAAGAAGTGAAGCAAGTAGAGAGAATCAATAGTCAATGTCCAATTTAATGTATTGGTGTCGATGTCCAAGAACTTATCATAGCATGCTCGAATGATTGGCTCAAATAACCTTAGCTTGTCGTTTATGAAATCTTGGACTTCGGAAGAATTCATGCGATTCCTGGCTATGTTTAGTTTGTACCTTTGAGTGACAAAGAAATCTGGACGTGAAAAATGGTATGGTCCTAGTCCTATTTTTTGAGGGACATAAGCTTGTGTATTAGTTTCTTTAAAGCTTTTAGGAACTTGACAAATACAAGGAGAAAAGTCAATCGCTATTTCTTTATCTAATTTGAAGGTATTGATACAGTCAATGAGCCAACGTTGCTCAGCTAGTGGATTATCGATGAAAGATGATTCTGTGCTCATTTTTTAGTGTGGTAGTAATATATTTTGGGTGTGGATCATGTGATGTGAAGTGGAGCAAATTTGAAGCATGGTTTATATAGGGACAATGGAGTAGGTATTTGGATTTTAATATTGAGCAGAGATAAAATCACGTGTAAGTTTAATCAGTTGGATGATTACACACGGAATCACATTCTTTTTTAGATAACTGTGCTATTCGAGTCAGCTTCTGCGCATCTCGACTTCTTTTTTCGATAATCGTGGTGGTATTCGAGCCAGTTTGCGTGCACCTCGACTAATTCGACGGGATACCATCCACTTCCCACCAGTTCTTTTTTCAATAACCGTGGTGTCCGAGCCAACTCACGCGCACCTCAACTAATGCAACGGGATACTGTCCCGCTCCCACCACCAACAGGTACCAAGGCTAGAACAGATAAAAAGAAATCACCTAGTGTTTTCTATGTCTGCTAGAATTTAAACCTGAGACCTCATGATTTTCAACTCCTTCATTGACCATTAGGCAACACTCTTGTGTGCCACACATTGTAACATTTTAGTGGTGTGGTTTTAACTAGATCTAGCGTAAGTATGCAGGGATTATTAGTTAACCCCTCTAATTAATCAAAAGCATATTATTTCATTAACAAGAAAAATCTAATACTAGTGACAAATTCGAGTGTAGGAAAAAATTTCTGACTGAGGAATAAAATCGTCATAAAGCCATCGGTAATTGATGAACTTTATCACAAAACCATCATAAATCCGTCACAAAATTGTGATGCGCATAAATATTCTGTCATAATTTGGTGTTTTTCCTGTAATGTTCTATACAAGGTTTTATGTTTCTACCCTTCCAACCAAATATAATGACCATAATAATAAAGATAAAATGATAAATTACCTCTTAATATTTCAAACTATATAATTAAAAATGATATCTATTTTTAATATAGTGAACAAGTAAAAAAGAAAAAAACGGAGAAAGTGTTAACAAGCGTGAAAGCCGATGGACTCGAGATGAACGGCATGGTTAATTAATTACAGCAGAAATTAATCATATAGTCTGGAATGTCCCAAAGCTTTATCACGTGGTAAATTGCTTCCTTTAATAATATATCAAACTTAAAGTGGAGTCAATAATGTCTATGGACAATGACAAATATCTACCTCACCATTTTATATAATTATCTTTATGGCTGGAAGTAAATCCTGTTGATTGATTGATTGACCTTATTGCCACATTAAGTGCTCATTTATTTTCATTAACATTAAGACGCCTGAATTCGAATGCACATCTAAATGATTAAAATGTTATCTTTAGATTTGAACACTGAATGATTAAGATTGTTTATTTTTCAACATCTGAATGTGCATAATGTATTTATTTAAACATAATAAATATGCAATTCAAATAAAAGAGTAACTAAATATTAGAAAATAAATATAAATTTAATAAAATAAAAATATTATGTGATAAAAAAAATGAATCATTTATGTTTGCTAGCAATGATAGAGATGTTTGTAGTGGTGGTGGGTGGTGGTGCTGTGGGTCCGAGTGTAGGGTGTTGGGGGTTAAGGTAGGTGGGTGGGAGGGGGTAGGGGTAGGAGTAGGGGTTGGGTGGGTAGGTGGGGGTTAGGGTGGAGTTGGTAGTGGTGGTGAGTGGGGCAGCGAGAGGGGTAGGGTTAGGGTGGGTGGTGGTGGGTTGGTTGGTTGTGAGTGGGGGTAAGGTGGGTCGTGTTGCGTAGGTGGAGGTGAGGGGTTAGGGTGGTGGTAAGTGGGGGTAGGGTTGGGAAGTGGGTGATGGGGGTGGCTAGGGGAGGGTTTGGCGGGTGGTGGGAGGGGGTGGAGCTGGTGGTAAATTATCCGTATAAAATACCTCTTGATGATATTAAGACTTTATTTTAGATCTTAATATAAGACTTATTCAAACCAAATAAGTGCTTAGATCTTAATGTAAACAAATACACTTAATGACCTAAGGTCTGAACCATTCAGATTCAAACCTCCATTAAGTGCGAACAAATGAAGCCTAAGATAGTGAAAGATTTCTTTCGTTAGCTAGGTTTTTGACGTGCGTAGGCAGGGGCGAATCTAGGGTACTTGGCGTGAATTCACGAGAACCCAATAATTTTTGTACAGACCCGTATTTATATTGAGAAATCTATTAAATATATAAGCAATATATGTCAAGAATTTAGTAACAAAACAGTCTCTTGGTCTAGCAACAAAGATTGGAACCCGCTCAAGTTAAGTTGGCCTGCTGGATTCGCCTCTGTGCATAAGTGTAGGGCTTCTCATAGCATACAACACTAAGATGGTTTCAAGTTATTTTCTCAAGTCTATATTTGGATATTTACTTATACTAGAGAGAAAGCATAGTTTTTATCGTTGAAATTGTATGATCTAATCTTATTTAAAATATTAAGCTAATAGGAAGAGTATACTTATTGTTCTTTACTTACTTACTTTTGTGCCGATGCGCTCCTTTTAGTATAATGGGTGACGATGAGATTGAACTCGGGATCTCTGCCTACTCTAATATCATTTCGAAACTGTATCATCATCTTATTTAAACTTTTAACTATGTTTGCTTTCTTTTTAGAGAGCTAGCTAGGAAATGATGGTTCGAGTTGTTGGAACAGGATGGAGAGGGGCAAGTGAAAAGCTCCAATAAAATATAGAGAGGTCTATCACAATTAGTGTAAATTTATTACCTTTATTTTAAATACTTTATTTCAATCTTCAAACACAAGCATTCGCTTGCTAATCTTTACACTTTCAAGACAGAAAACAGAAAGCTGATTAAATGTTGTACTTCCAATATACAAAGGTGAGAAGTTCATCAATCATCAGTGGGCTACTGCTCGACCTGGTGATTAGGAAAGTCAAGTAATATCAAGTAGTCACATTATTTCCTTTGATGGGCTATGTGCATTAAGCCCGTTAAGCCCTTATTGGGGCCGAGGAATCAGTAACACATTAAATGGGCCAGAGAGTAGTTTTGGTCTTACTGACAGGTAGGGGTGTCAAAGATAGCCCAAAAGTTGATGGCCCATCCAACCCACCCAAAAATTTTATGCGTTGGGCTCAAAACAATTCATATTGGGTTGATTTTAGCCAACCCAACATAACCCGTTTTAAATTAATCTCCAACTTGCACATTTTAAAATTTACTTATTTTTTGAGTTTATTACATGAGGGGCAATTTGCACGATTGTCCTTCATACGGACTGGTCTTTAATTTTTGCCCCTCAATTTGCTGGTCTTAATTTTTCCCTTTGCTTAAAAAGGTGGCCGAAAATGCCCTAAGGTTCTGGGTTCGAAACTCAGCAGAGTAAAAAATAATAATAATTTCGCAAAGCATAGGTTTCTATGAACCTATTCGAGCGAAGTTACATAGAACCTATGCCCGGGACAACAGACTTTGTCTTGTAAGGCAAAGGCATAACTAAAAGTCTGCCACATAAGGTAGATTTTTTGCAAAAGTATTGCCTTGCGATTTTTTATTTTTTTTACTGAGTGAGAGTCCGAACCCGTAAAACTCGGGGTATTTTTGGCCACCTTTTTAAGCGAATGATAAAAATTAAAAACCAGCAATTTGAAGAGCAAAAATTAAAGACCACGCTAGAAGAAGGACAATCTGCGCAAAAAAATGTTACTTGAGATTTACTTTATCTTTTCTATGTATTCACTTTTCTTGTATCATATATCTCATAAGTTTGGGGTGTGTTTGATATTTGTGGAAAAAAATATTTTTCCGAAAATATTCGACAAAAAATATCTTCCTAGAAAATAAACCCCTCAAAAAACTAGGTCAAGTTTGGCGGGTCATGACCCAACCCATTTCAGCTCAAATAATTTTTAGGTCAATCTTAGCCCAACCCATTAATTAGCTCAGCCCATTTTAACTTGCTCAATTTCAGCCCAGCCCGCCCATTTGGCACCCCTACTAACTGGTCATTTGTACTTTGTCCCTATTTTGTGTTGGTCTTTAATTTTTGTCCCTCAAGACAACCAACTTTTTTGTGGGGCATAAGTTTATATTTTCGCATCATTATATCCCATAAGTTATGCTCCACGTTCTTAAAAAACTTATGTGCCGCTACACATAAGTTCGATTTTGAAGGGAAAAATTAAAGACCAGCCCATTTGAAGGAAAAACCTGTGTATGCTAAGACTTTTGGGGCAATTTGCACGATTACCCTTATTTGAGGGCGGTCTTTAATTTTTTTTCCCCCTCAAATTGTTGGTCTTTAATTTTTGCCCTTCATCTAAAATAATTCGAGGTTCTGCCTTCGAACCCTAACTCAGGCAAAAAAAAAAATTAGCGAGGCAGAATTTCGTAGCAAAATTAGGCCTAAGGCCTGACTTTTGTAGAATTCCAACCGAGTAAAAAAAAAAAAAAAAATCTGTCTTGCAAAATTTCGCAAGGTAAATTCTGCCTTAAGGCAAACTTTTGTCTTAACGAAGCTTTGCCTTGCGAAATTGTTTTGTTTTGTTTTATTTACTGAGCGGGGGTTTGAATCCAGAACCTCGGGGTATTTTCAAATGCTCTTTTAAGTGATTCAAACCCAAAATCTCGAGGTATTTTTGGCCACTTTCTTAAGCGAAGGACAAATTTTAAAAGCAAGCACCTTTGAAGGATAATCTGTGCAAAAAAAAAAAAAAAGACTTTTGTATCTTTCGTGCCACTAAATGGACCAGTAAACACTTGTTTTTTTGGACTCTCTAAAGCAGGTCAACCATAAGGGGGCAATTCACAGGATTGCCCTTCTTTTGGGCCGGTCTTTAAATTTTGGCCCTCATATTTGTGGTCTTTAATGATTGCCCCTCAAATTGCTAGTCATTAACTTTTGTCCTTCGCGCAACAACCCTGAGCTTCGCGCAGAAATCGTGAGGTTATGTGTTCGAACCCCCGCTCAGGCATAAAATAAAATAAAAAATCGCAAGGCAAGGTTTGGGGCGCGTTTATGTCAGATCCGACATACACTTCTTAAGGAATAACTATAGTTATGCTGGATCCGGCATAACTATAAGTTCCGCCTTATAAGGCAAGGTTTATGCCTTAAGGAAAAATTTCACCTTAGGGGCATACTTTTAGTTATGCCTTAACTACTAAAAGTATGCCCCATAAGGGGGAACTTTTCCTAAAGCATAACTAAAAGTTTGCCTTATAAGGCAAAGTTTGCCTTAAGGAAAAATTTTGCCGTATGGGGCATATTTTTGATTATGCTATAACTAAAAGTCCATTTATAAGGCATAACTAAAATATATCTTAAAGAAAAGTTCTGCCTTATGGGGCAGACTTTTAGTTATGCCAGATCCGGCATAACTTTAATTTTTCCTTAAGAAGTGTATGCTGAATCTGGCATAACTTTAGTTTTTCTTTAAGGAGTGTATGCCGGATCCGGCATACACGCCCTCCAGCCTTGCCTTGCGAATTTTTTTTAAAATTTTATGCCTGAGCGGAAATTCGAATCCAGAACCTTAAGTATTCGCCCACTTCTTCAAGCGAAGGGCAAAACTTAAATACCACAAATATGAGGGGCAAAATTTAAAGAAGACCACCCCAAAAGGACAATCCGCGCAAAAAAATGACCATAAAGAGCAGTAAGTCCATACCGATAGTAGCCCATTTACAAGCATGAGCTTTTCCTTTTTGAAGAATTAACCTAAATAGCCATCCACCCAATATCAATTAAACTAAAACGTTTATAAATATTATATATATAACCGTGTATAAATTATGTATAGCTTGACCTCAAATGGGAAGTACGATGTATCTGCTAGCTACCTTTGCACTATAGGGGAGCGGAAGGAATAGGATGAAGCCACACTAATTTGGAGTTCAATCTTACTACCAAAACACAGAGTTTTATGTGGCTAGCTGTGCAACAAAAGTTGTTAACAAGAGACAGATTAATGAGTAGTGGTATCAACTGTGACAATCTGAATTGCTGCTTATGTGAGCTAGATGTGTTGGAGATTGACACTCACCTATTTGTTGAGATGTATTTGGAGAAAGTTTGTTTTTGGAGCCTGTATATATCACACTTGGATAGGAAGAAATTGGAAGATTTACCATGCTTCAAATCCTTTTCTTTTCTTTTCTTTTGAGCCGAGGATCTACGGGGAACAACTCTCTACCCCACAAAGGTAAGGGTAAGGCCTGTATTAATCCTACCCTCCTAAAACCCCACTTGTAGAACTACACTGGGTATGTTGTTATTGTTTGTATTGTACGGAAGGAATCCATAGTCAATCAGATCAAAATGGAAATCCGTGAAAAGGTTGGAGTAAACCTGTTAACCGGTTTAACCGGAACCGGACCGGTAACAGGCCGGTTTCCGGTTAAAAAACCGGAACCGTTTAACCGGTTCCGGTTTACCGGTTTGAAACCTCAAACCGGAACCGGTCCGGTTAAAAACGTTCAAAACCTTTTTTTGTTTTTGTTTTTTGTATTATATATATATATTATAGTATTTATTAGTATATTGTAGGTATAAATACATATGTTATACAAGTTTATAAGTAAAGTTTAAATATTTATCGACTAACAAAGCAATGTTCAAGAATCTAAATATACGTGTATACATATATATATTAAGTTATATGCTTAAGTTAACACTATATACTACATATACCTAAAATATAGTAAGAATATACGTATATATATCAATATACGTAGGTTATATAACTTATATATATATATATATATATAGATAGATATATGTTTAAGTTATATACTATATATATATAACTTATATATATACTTATAACTTATATGTATATATATAATTATATATATATATATATATATATATATATATATATATATATATACATACTTTAAGTATACTATATATACTTATAACTTATATATTATAACTTATGTTATTTATAGCTTAATTGTTTTCTAAGTT
>NC_081353.1:49754758-49842438 GCF_029784015.1 Lycium ferocissimum | reverse complement strand
TTGTCCCCTTATATCCTCACCTCATAAGATAGTTTTAAGGTTGAGTTAGCCCAATGTCTATTTTCTCAACACGGTATCATAGTCAGACTCATTCCTACTCTTGGTTTACCCAATATTGGCAGTCATGTTATATTGTCTGCGCTTCAAATGTCCAACCGCACGGCCTGTGAGGGAGAGGGGAAGGAGGAATGTTAGAATGTCACACATAGGTTGAAAAAAATAGTAGTTGTATCTTTAGATGGTTTTGAACAATTTCACCTCATGAATTAGCTTTTGAGATTGAGTTACACTAACATCCATTTTCTTAATGTTCCATGGTCTCTTCAAATCGCTTCTATTCCAGAATCTTATCTGCCCATAAGTGTTTTTAGACATTACTCATTTCAGCCCCAAAATGTTCAATAATAAATGCCATAGTTGATACAGCAATATCAGAAAGGTGATTAATGCTTTCAGCTTCATCACCAAAATAAATGATGTATGCTGCAGAGGTGAATGCCTCTCCTTGGGAGATACTCCTGTGTCAAACATGTTATACAAGCCAGCAACCAAAAGAAGCAGGCCACTTCTAGTTTCCATATTTGTTCTCCAAGAGCATGATGGCTCTAGTTGTACTTGCTATCAATGAGTGATAGCAAGTAAACATCCACTTGTCCTGCATTTTCAAATCAAATTGTCCGCTGCATTAGAAAGTCCTTGGAGTGCCTCCAAGGTTTGATGGTTTTCTTTCATCCTCTTCACCTCCCGGTTGTTCTAGCTTCTCTTGAATAAATATGCTCCAGCCACTGTTAAGTCAGTGATCAGGATCAGATTTACTGAATCTGAAGACGCCTTTTTGTCAGAATCTTAGAGTTTTCTCAAGTGTTAGAATGAAATTAGTCTCTCATAGAAAATATAAGATGTGGATATGTTATCACGCCTAAATATAGGTGTCTCTTGTACAGGATAACCATATCTTCCCTATATCTTCTTCTCTCAATTATATTTTCAAATCATTTAGGACCATCTACAATCTCGGTAGAGACTCAAGTAGCTTCCATCAATAAACAGGGGGTCATCTGCTTGACTAATTTTTTGTCTCTTCTCTTTTCAGCGAACAGCACTGCTCAACACCACTGACCGGCAGACGGCGGCGTCATACCTCTTTTCAGTAGCTGCTTTGGCTGCACCATGCCTTTTCTGCTTTGGCCGGGGTTCCTAGGGCTAGTTTTTTTATTAATAAATAAAAGCGAACCTCAAAGAGAAGAGTACAAGTAAGGGGGGATAGACCTTACCTTACTAATCCTAATGAGGTAACGAACCCCTACTACTTAACAAGCATTAAGAAAATAAGAACTAGAGAAAACTAGGTATTTTATGATCATCACAGAGCTTATAATACACTCTATGATGATATTACAAATGAGGATGCTTAAGTAATATAACAACATAGAAGTCAAGAATAAAGTTGAGTTATCAACCTCAAACTTCATTTTATATATGTATGAACTAAAAGAGAGAAATTGTCCGTCCAAAGTAACCTGAAGAATTTTCTTTTTGTCTTCTTCTTCTTCTTCAAATTTGTCCAATAACAGTGGATAGTTCATCACTTCTTGGATTTATTGGATCTTGTTAAAGTTGTTGACACTATCAAATGATTTTGCTTTGCCTGTCGCATCCGTAGGTGCCTCGGAACAAATTCCTCAGTCACCTTACCATCACAACTATGCTGCCTTCCATATGTCTTCTTTTTACTTTTGTTGCTTCCACTTCTTTGTTGCTTAGGTGAGAGATTCCCATCCTTGGCCACCTTATCAAAGCATATGTCCAGCATATCATCTTCATCATCCGCATCGAACATGTCACCACCCAAGTCAATATCATTTGTGGTAGTTGGACTAAGTCCTGAAACAACAGCTCCTGACTCATAGCTCTTTGTCAATACTCCCATATCCTTTGTGGTATTGACCAAGCTCTTCTTAGAGTTACCAATTGCATTCGTTGTATCCATATCATGAGAAACAAGAGCATGCAGAATATCTCTATTAGCCAAGCTTACTTTTGTAGCGCTTAAATTAGAAGAAGTACCTGTTACTGCCATAGATGAATTTGCCTTACTTGAAGGCCCAAATGCGGGTGCTTGAGGACTTAACTTACTCCTAGGAGGTGAAGTAACATGCTCCTCTTCCTCAACTAAATCTGGCCATCTAGGAGCATTCATTTCCTGTTATTTTTATGTAGAATTAAAGAACTCAATCCCTCGATTATCAATATTTTTCTCCATACAATGTTCCAGCTGATTTTTTTCCAGTAGCAGATAATGGTTCAAAAACATTTGGAGTTGGTAGAATTAAATTAGGATCGACGCACAACTGAACATTCCTAGTTGCACGCTTTTCCCGACTTGGAGAATTCCTTCGACTGGCTGAGGAACCAATACGACTTCGAACTAATTTTTTGTGTGCAATTATGGTCCAATTTCCAATTGCATTTTCTTCATTGCTGGAATTTTCAGCTTGCAAATCAGTAGATGTCTCGGTTGTTAGACGCCCTTGTTCATCGGTGCCCCGTCCAGCAAAATTGCCCTTACGCTGCGCAGAATTTTCAACAGCTTTAGCGATTAGTTTCTGCCCCGAATCAGCAAGCGGCGCATCAACCACAACTCTGGGTATTGCCCCAATTTTATCAATGTTACTAGCTCTTAATTGCTGCCCAGAATCATCAGTAGCAGCACTTTTAATAGTCACAACTTTGCTTGACTTTGCAAATTCTGTTCCACTTATTTTCTGCCCAGAATTTTTGAGTTCCGACACCACAAACAAAGCTTGATCAAGAGCAGAAGCAGCAATTGCTTCATGCCCGTGTTTATCACAAATTTGTCCAGTTTTTTCAACATGATCAACTAAAACCAATGCTTGTTGATCACTCATAGTAGCTGCTTGATTTAATTCCACATCTTGCGAATATTTATGGACACCGGTAGCATCACCACTCTTCCCAGCCACAAGAAATGGATTGACTTGCATCAGGTTGAGGAACTAAGACTAATGCTTGATTCCCTGAAGCAACTTCCGCTTCAACAGCTTTGCCTTTATCCATATGCTGCCCAAAATTTTCATCAGATTGGACGGCCAAATCACGTAACTCAACAACCTGATTTTTATCATCACTCTTCCCATCCACAGTGGATTTAATTTCAGCTCGCTTCGCATCTAGCAACTCCCTCACATTACCTTGATATTTTTTGATAATAGTGCCCTTTTTCACGGCGTCTTCTCGGTTTTTTTTGCTGCATTCTTTACCAATAATAGTCGACAATCACTTTCGTCATGACCTTGGTGCTTACAGAATGTACAATAAGATGGTAGATTATCATACACGAACTTCTGAAAGTGCTCCACAAATTTTCCAGATTTTTCATCGATATATTGAAGTGCCATTCGTTGCTGTAAATTCGCCAATAAATCAAGTTTGACTTTAACTCTAGCTGTGCTAGGTCTTGACTTCTCTTGGGTGGCTTTATCAATAGCAATGGGTTTACTTGCTGCCGAGGCAATTGACAGTAACGATTGTTTTGCGAATAACTCCGGAGGCAAATTAGGAAGAGAATCCAAACAAACGCCTTTGACGTCTCTTCTTTAGGATTGAAACCAATAGTCCATGTAAACACTCTAAATTGGTGTTGGTGTTGTATACCCTTGTATAACTGGTAGTTAACCTATTTAGATGCAGCTAATACATAATCATCATACCTATCAAATCTAACCAAGATAGCGCGAGCCATCCGATAAGGCATCGACCTTGAGTTCCCAGTTGTGTAGGCAGTAGCTTTCTCAACGCCTGCATATCAATGGAATCCTGCGAAAACTTTAGTATCAACGCTTGGTGCAGGCCCTCTTCCATAGCAGATTGATTTATCTCTTTCAACGTGAATGTAATTGTAGGTTCTCCATGAATAATTGCTATCTACTTTAGCACTGTTTTTGACAAATTTGTGTTGCTTGGTTTGAATTTAGGTGTGTAGCATAGGATGCTTGAGGATTAGGGTTTAAGTTTGGGTCTCCCACAGCCATAGGCTGGGGAGAGAGAGCAGCAGTCATGGCTGCCTTCAAGTCGACATAGGAGCAGCAGAGAGAGAAGAGAGCGTGCGTAGGTTTATTTATTTATTTATTTTGACAAAATTATAATTGATCCTTTTCTGGCAATCGATCTGGAAGTACCGCATCTTCTTTTGGCAATTGTTCGGGTGGCACCATGCCTATTTTTTGGTGATCGTTCTGCTGATTCAATGCCTAATTTGTTTGACTGTCTGGCAGCGACACACCTCTTTTCAACCATTTTGCTGGCACCAACAAATCTGACAAGACTCTGCCTAAGTTTTCAGACGGTATTTAGCTTTTTATGTTCTCAAAATACGCAACGCAAGTTTGTTCCCCTCATCAAGTATGAGGAATGTGTTAGAACGATCGAATCCTATAAAGTGCTAATTCAAAGTTTGTTCAACACCTGCTAAGTATAAGATGTGGATAGTATCTCACACCTATAAATAAGTGTCGTTTGTATTCTTCTATTATCACCAAAACTTCAACATCTTATTCTTTCTTTAATATCTTCAATCTTTTAAAGGAGAATGCTCTATCTAATTGTTCTGCTAGGAAAAGTATTTCCTGCCATTGCCAACTTTGTACCAATTATTTCAACAAAACTATGCATCAGTACTGTAATTTGCCTCCAAATTCCTGCCCGATGAGTCCTTGTCACCAACTTTATACACCATTCTCCTCCTACCATATTTCTCTTTGATTACTCTCCTCAATAATGCTTCCTCTTTGGAGTTAAACCTTTCATAACAATATCTTACAAGCAAGGTCTTATTTAGCAATCTCACATTTCTCATTCCCATTCAGTCCCTTCACTTTGGTGGTTGCAACAGTGCTCCATCTTACCAAGTGATAAGCTTTCTTTTCCTTGCTGTCCTACCATAGAAAACCTCTCCCAAGTTTATCCAACTTCCTCTCCTCCTTAACTGACATAGGAAATAATGACATCACATTTGTTAGTAGTGAGTCTAGCACATTGCTATAAGCATCAGCCGCCTTGCCCCCTCCAAAAGATAGATTTTTCACCATTCCCTGCCATAAACTGTCTTCTATATTTTTTATGTTTGTTTCTGTTACACTCGCCATTTTGATCTATTTAGCATAATGGTAAATTGACGTTGAAACATTGTCAACGTAATATATGAACATTTCACCCACCTGCTAGCAAGGTGCGGGTCACGCTGGAGGATTTTTGAGACTGTGAAGGGTGAGGATTTAGCAACACAATAAAAATTGCCATCTCTAGTTCCTACTATCTGACACCAGTTAATCTTGACTCAACAAAAACATCTAGGAGGTGAGGATTTAGCAACACAATAAAAATTGCCATCTCTAGTTCCAAAAATCTGACACCAGTTAATCTTGACTCAACAAAAACATCTAGGAGATACCAAATAATTCAAGGTGGTCCATTAGATAAATACCAATAAATCGGCACAAACTTCTAAGACATCATTTAAGGACTATCTGGCTATCTAAATAAATGGTTGAAAAATTCTTCTTATAATGTAAAGTTCAAAAGTTGTCTGATGGAGGGTCTCGGCAAAAAATACAGTGTGATAGCACACCATTAAATTCTTGGAATAGCATGTCTACACAGTAGTGGGACATTATCCAGAAAGGCATGCCAGTAGAAACTTAAACTGTAAAAATTACCGGTGCATGACGAATACCAGAAGATACACGATCCCTGAAGGACAAAATATCTAGGAAGCCAATCATCAACATCAGTGTCATCAACTGGAAGAGGTTCTCCAGGTAAAGTTGCCCATCTCTATCGGGAAAAAAAGAAACAGAATAAATTGTGGAACAAAATATGTAAATCCAGTGAAGTATTGTCTGAAATCCAAACAATGTTAAGATGATGACAGCTGCTGCTCTTTTAATACCATTCTCATGTCCAAGTACCCTGAAAGTCGTGCAGCCCGTACTACTTCATCAATGTGTTCTAATCTGTGAAGAGAATCAAAAAAAGAATAATGAAGATCGAATAAACAATTCTCTTTTGACAGATCAATCACCTTTTAGGATAGAAAATGTTATTTTCCAGAGCAATTGCAACTTTGAAAGTACAAGCCAACAATAGCTAGTAGAATTACTCTTATTGAAGGCTCTTTCCTGCCTGTAACATTAGTTAGTTGTGATGTTGTGTAAGACTAGTTGGTGATTTTTGAACAGTACTTCACATTTGTCATGAAAGAAGATCTCTCTTTTTCCTTCGAATTGGGACTTGGACTCCACTCTTAACTGTTTATTTAATGTTTTGTTCATTATAGGTGATAATAGCATAACGATATCAAGAACACAGATATTTACTCAAGATAGTCTTCCAATTAGGGAGTTCAGAGACGGTTAGAATAGTCATTACATAGATAAATCAGGTCTTCCTATTTTCTGGGAAAGCAAGTCATACAATATAATATTGTCTACTGGTGAAATTTGATATGGATTTCCCTATGCCTAGAAATGTAATAGTGCTTAAAGCAGATAGTCATGTTTTCAATTACAACTTGTGTTTTCTTGTTTTAGAATCAGGGACCCATCTCCAACTCCTACTTCTGTTTTTGTTTTTTGTTTAATCCACTCAATTGCTCTTGCAAGGTCTTTGCAACCAGATTGGATGCAGCAGCTACAACTGATTCCTCTTTTTGAAATGTTTCATAATTGGATATTCTGAACCCATCTAGGAGTTGGCGATACATTACGCAGCTTTGCCATCAGATACTCACCATTGCTCTACCTTGAGCCAATTGTTTGTTCGAAAGGGAAGTGAAACTGCAGCAATAATCCGTGTTTATAACCCAATGCAACTTAGGAAAATTAAATAAAATAAAAGTTGGTGCAACTAATTTTGGCCCTACTCTATTTTTTTCGATAACCGAGAAATCCGTTGTTTCTAGCTTCAAAACTCAGTGGATAATAGGGCCATCCCTCTAACCTTCTCCACTTAAACACCCCACTTGCTTCAACAGTAGAATTCGAACTCATGACATGAACTTTGAAATGAGCTTCTCTTCAAAGTTATATTTTAAAGGGAAACAACCCAACACACGGTTATATTTTAAGGTAAAACAGAATGAGTAAGGAATAAGTGAGCACACAATGGACGTATCAAATCTTACTGAGCTTTGAAATGAGCTTCTCTTTCTTCCAAAGCAGCGATTTCTGACCGAAGAGATTCTACTTCTGCAGCAGTTAACACTACCTGCAAGGCATCATAATATCTGTAATCTCTCTCTTCCCCAGCCCAAAGACGATGATACCCTTCGGAACAATTTAAGTAGGAAATAACAAGCTTGACAGTTAGAGGATAGCCGTAAACAATATGTACCTTTTCTTGACCATCTGTGCCAGACATCCAAGGTAGCTTGCTGGGGCTAAACAACTTCAACATCGAAGCAGCACCTTTCAATTTTCTTCTAGTCCACGATCTACTAATGGATCTATTCTAATACGGGAGAAGCAAATAAAATAAATAAGAAAAAGGTGAATTCCTTTACAAATATGTAACTGTTCTTCACCTCAAAATGTCTTTTAGAAGATATACCTTAAAGAATCATTACTTCCTATATATTTAGATGAAGCTGGGGTCTGCATGGAGTCTTCACCAGAAGTTGAAGCTTGAAAATGATCTTCAAACACCTCTATTCCTCGAGGACCGTCACCCATGATATTTATGTTTGGCAGCAAACCTAGAACTAGAATTAGCATTTCCAGAATTACAAAGTATAATTAGAATTAGCATTAGAATTAAGTTAATTAGCATTAGAATTAAGTTAAACCAGAATTACAAAGTATAATTAGCATTTCCAACTCACAAAAAGAATACTCCCTCCGTCCCATTTTATTCGAAGGCGTTTGACTTGGCACAAAGATTAAGAAATGAAGGAAGACTTTTGAAACTTGTGGTCTAAAACAAACCACGTAAATTTGTGTGGCTAGAAACCATCTCATTAAGGGTAGAAAGGGAGATTTGAAGTTGAATTGTTGCTAAATATAGAAAGATGTCATTCTTTTTGGGACAGACTAAAAAGGAAAGAGTGCCATATAAATTGGGACAGAGGGAGTACTATTTATGATTATTGCCACCTGTAAAGGTTTAGAAGAATGACAGTTATAACACAATGAGATCACTTTTTATGGACTTTAAAACTCAAATATAAAATGTGTGACTCCTCAAGTAACTTAACCAATCTTTTAGAAGGCAAGAAGGGGCATATTATCTAGCACAGGCAAGGCATACTACTGTTTTTTGATAAGCTTACTGTTCGAGATAGGATAACTTATTCGTTAATAGGGCATGAAGAGGAGGAAGATTCTCTTAGTCTTTCCCAAACAATGTCTGACAAAATAGTAGGAAGATTGCTTTTGAATTTGATGGGCAGCCCAGTGCACAAAGCATCCCAGAATAGCAGGGTCCGGGAAAGGGTCGCATCCCAAGGGGTGTGATGTAGACAGCCTACCCTAGTGCAAGCACTAGTGGCTGCTTCCACGGCTCGAACCCGTGACCTACAGGTCACACCGAGCTAACTTTACCGTTGCTCCAAGGCTCCCCTTCTGATTTTGAATTTGATACGCACAACATGTCTTGGATATTATGGTACACAAGCACTTCATCAACTCCCAAAGGCGGAATCTCAATATATGTTGGTAGTCAAGACATTAATAAGAGATGATCAAACAATGATTTCTAACCTCAAAGACGGAGGAAAATTATGGAAAAAGTGGAACGTTTATTAAAATTTTAAAGATGGATTCAGAAAATGGAACCAGACCAGAGATGGATAGCGATAAAGTTTAAAAAGCCGTACTCATGCCTAGTCATGCCATTTGGCCTCAATATTGCCCCCAAACATTTTTGTGCACTTTATGACTTGGGTACTTCTGCTTTTTACTATAACATGCATTTTCGCACTATATGATGAGTTTTAATCATATCGGGCCCAAAAGGAGGAAGAAGTGAAAATTATATGGTTTCAAAGATGTCATGTCATTGGCAGTGTATTGAGATTTATGGCTCAAATCACTGCAGGATTTGCCTTATTTTCCTTCTTGCCGCTTTCTTCCCTTTTGCAAACCCTTTTCCATATGGTTTCAAATTTATTATGTGTTACCATAGCTTCCGATATTCTATCCCTCCCACCAGGCTACCATGACGAGATTTGTGCAACATCAAGATTTTCAACATCATTTTGAGGAAATTATGTATGACAAGTTGATAAATACCTATTTTGACATCACGTTCCACATTAAATAAGACTGTTGTCCATATAGGGAAAGGGTATGTTATCATCTTGAAAACACTTAAACCGAGATCACTTATTTTCCTCATAGACAAAGCCCCCTCTAGAATGGAATACAGGAATAAACCTCAACCTCTTTATTCAAAACCAGAACTCCAAGATTACAAGGAGTGGCACCTAAAATCGAGAGTCCCATTTTAGTAACCAAAAGCAGCCTGAATCAATGACTAGTATCTACTATTACTACATAATGATACTCCCTCTGTCCCAATTTATGTGGCACACTTTCTTTTTTAGTCTGTCCCAAAAAAAAAAAGCCACCTTTCTATAATTAGAAACAACTTAACTTTAAAATTCCCCTTTTACCCTTAATGAGATGATTTATAGCCATTAGCCACACAAAATATCTATGTTTTGTTTTAGACCACAAATTTCAAAAGTTTTCCTTTCTTACTTAAACTTTGTGCCAAGTGAATTCGTGCCCCATAAATTGGGACGCAGGGAGTAGTATACAAAACCAATAAGTGCGACGCACTCGACATGTTCTATCCTCCTTTTAAAAAAAAAAAGTCACTGGGCTTTTTATCATCTAGGGCTTATTTTATTAATAATTAAAGAAACAACAAAACAGTGATAGTCTGAAACAAAAAACCAACACGTTCTATCCTCAACCTCCATCTGTCGCAAGTAATTTCAATTCGCTTGTCCTATTCACTAGTACACCGCGCATTATAACAAGCAGCCATTACTAGAATTGGGGGTAACAGCCCCATCAAAAGTCAAAAATAAACATGCACCCAAAGGTATGGTCTAGTTGGTCAATGAAGTGGGTACTAAATCATGAAGTCTCGGATTCAAATCCCAGTAGACGCAAAACTACTACTAGGTATTTTCTTCTTATTTGTCCGAACCTCGGTAAACAGAGTTACCCGATACATATGCTGGTATGAGGTAGCAAGCGCACAAGCTGACCCGAACATCACAATTATAAAATATCCAAAACACACACAACCCAATAAATTCATACCAGATTTGAACAAGAAAGGGGGAAAAGAACCTTATTTTGAATGAAAATAAAAAAAAGACACAAAGTTGAAGTGACCTTGCAGATGCACGAGCTCTAACAACAAACACTTGCAAACTTCAACTAAAGCTCAAAAGTCAAGTCTTTAACTACATATTGTTAATCAACTGCATAAATAAAAGCCCAAAAGAGCTTCAAAACTCAAAATTTTAATCTTACCTATACAATAACTTTTTCTCACTACAACAAGTAAAAACACCCTAATTCATTTTTATTTTTTTTAACTGAATTTTAGAAGGAAAAGGAAGTACCTGAAACTGTTGGGTATTGATATTTGATCAGACAAAGTTATTATGCAGAGAGAAGAGAAAAGTTGTTTGTGTTCTTGAAAAGTGGTTTGACATAACATATAGGAGAAAAGCATATTATATGATTGGACAAGCTGTTGAGTTATATGATAGTTTGGTCCCACAATAAAATTATAAAGCTAAAATTAAACTAAAATAGCATTATCCTAGGAATGTTAATGCATATTACTTATTACTTTTTTCGTCCCAATTTTATGTGTCACTTTTCTTTTGTCGAAAATTTAATTTGATTATTTTTTAAGTTAAATTGAGATCAATTTAATATTTTAATAATAAAATTTGATATTTAAAAACTATAGAAAAATACCATAAGTGGTAATTCATCTTATGTTAGTATGATTAAAAAATTTAAAATATTAATCAAGCTTTACATAATTTGGATCTCGAAATAAAAATATATGACATAAATTGAGAAGGAAGGAATATAATATTATAATAGCTTGGGAAGTAGTTTTTTAAATTATATTAAACTTTTATATATATCCCATAGCACCTCTTTCCTTTGACAAATCTCGGACAATGTTTCCAAGTCAGGTCTCGGTTCGACTGTACGTTGTCATTCCCACGTCCTCCATCCTAATTTAAGTATCTTATTTTTTTTTTAATTTATTCCAAAAAGAATACTTTTTTCTATATTTAGTAAGTTAATAATTTAAACATCTTACATGACAAGTTTATAACCATAAGATTCAAAAGGCATTTTAGTCCATTATACACATATTTAATTTAGGACCACAAAATTCAAAAGTCTTTATTTATTATTCGTGTCTAGTCAAACTAAGACATTTAAATTAGACAGAGGGAGTACTTTTTTTTTCCTTTTTTTTTTTTAATCAAAATGTTTTCAGTCTACAAGGCATGACTTATACCGACCCAACCATTTGACCTTGCGGCCCAACCACTAATAGATCTAGGATATTCTCTGAGGGGGTTCGAAAAATAAAAAGGTGGTGTCCGAGGCTTGAACTTGGAACCTCAAGGTGAATTTGAACCCCCTAAACCACTGAACATTCCCCTGCTCTTGTTTTCAGGGTGTTCAAAATCTATATATGTACATAAAACATATAAAATACCTTATATATACAGTGTAATTTTTACGAACACCCTCAATGGGCTGTACATCCACCCCTGGGCCCAACTCCCATGTGAGCATGAGTCCTATTCCTTTCTTGCTCTTTAGAGCCCGTTTGGATTGGCTTATAAGTCGTTTATGTTCGTTTTCAACTTTTTCGAGTGTTTGTACGACCGAATTTTGTCGTTTTGCTTAAAATAAGGACTCAAAAAAAATAATTCGCCCATTTGACTTAGCTTATCTAAAGAAATTATTTAGCGAACATGAAATTTTAGAACATAAGCGAAAATAAGTTGACTACCCCAACTTATTTTTTTTTATTTATAAAATACTATATGCGCATAAGCCCATCCAAACAGGCTCTTACTAGCCCTCTAAAGAGACAACTGTTAATAAGTGGAAAATAAAGCTCTTTACATTTCACGAAGGGCACTCCCTTTTGAGATATATCCCTTTGCTTTTTCCAACAACTTCTTCCTAGCAGTATGGTAAAGTTAATTACTCCATCCCACAATTATTACAGCATATGACTTAAGGGGCATTAGCAACAATTGTCATCATCATTATTCCATAGTACACATACATCCCTTTGATTAGAGACAATGTTTTTTGTCAAAATCTTTATCAGACAAGAAACCAGATATCAGACTTGTTAGCCTTTGAGCACCCGGGCCGGGTCGCAACGAATAGTCCGAAATAGTTGCATTTGCATCCCCAAACCAACTACCAGGAATAAAACCATCTGCTTTACGCCCCAAGAGTTCCAAATCAATCTTGTCGAGCACCGGTTCGTTCTTCCCGAATTTTCTAGCGAACGGCGCATTGCTGTCGACCATTTCCTTATAATCATCCACCGTGAGATAGTGCGGGTGTTGCTTAGGAGGATTGTCCCATGCAATAAAATGAAGGTCGTGGTTGATTGTAGTATTTATAAATTCCTGGACATTGCATATGACAGTGTGGAAGTATCCTTCGGGTGTAGAGAGGAAGTTAGTATAGTACATTAAGAGAGTCCTTGGGAGGCTGTCCCACCCAGACAATATGTACTCCATAAAGGGCCGAGAGAGCATCATCCATGCAGATCCTGCACAGACGGATTAGAATTTTGAGTTTATCAGTTCTAGATTTTAAAAAAGGCAACTTATTGAATTCTGGATAAAATAATTATAGTACTTTTTAACTTAAATATACGGGTGAGCCAATGTCACTGAATTCGTAAATAGAATGCTAGCTCCACTTGTGCAATTTCAAATGATATCAACTTTCGTTTCTGTTAATTACGCTTAGTTGAGTCTGTGAGATTTTAAAGTAGAGAATCAAAACAATAAACAAAAACAAAAAGGAGAGAAATTAAGAAGAAGAAATTTGTGTTTGGTATGACATAAGCTAAGTCATTTTAATTTCCTCCAAAAATGTTACTACGAAGAACTTTTTTTTAAAAATATTTTCCGTTGTTTAGTGTTGAAATCCCCTCGAGTCCTTCAGGTCCTATCCAAAACCGTCCTAACAAGTCTAAAAAGTTTATATGAACGCATATATATGCTCAAAATTCAATTTTGGTTCACAAATACTAAAAGTTGAGGACCGAATTGTTACACTTTAGTCAAGTGAAACTAAGTATAATTAAAAGCTTATATTGGTGAAATAAAGCTTGTCAGAATATATATTTTTTTTAATCAAACGCCAGAATGTACACAAGTTTAATAATTGTCACCTGTGAATAATTTAAATGCTGTTGGCAAACTCCTTTGGGGTTCAACAAAGAAGACATCTGATTTGTTCAAGCTGTACAGCCCCGGATCAATTATCACAGGCTTGGCTCTATATTCCCTACATTAACCACAAATAGACATTTGATTAATTCCAATTAGTACTAATTATTAATTAACAATAGGTTGATTAAATGGCAAGTTCATTATCCACATACTCTTTCCAATCGAGATCACTTGTATGTTCAAGAAAGTTAAGATATCTTGGAATAGTCCTTAAACTGTGAAGCAAATCTGTTAATACAACATTAAATTAATTAGCAAAGTCATCCGATTTAGATCATAAGCAACAATTGCAAGTAACGTTTTGATTGATGAATCTCAAGTGAACAGACCAAAGGTAAATCTAATTTTCTTTTTCTCAGGAAGCACTAAGGCTAAGTTATGAAAATTTCACTGAACGTATTAGTAAAAAAGATCAGCCCAAAAGTAGAACTAAGATAAGAAACATGGTGACAGGAAACGGTGTTAATAATAAAGACGGAATACCTTTAAAAAATTCTAAATTTGGCACGTTTTATTCGGTGCACACTTAAATTTGTGTTAATTTTTTTTTTTTAAATTACCCATAGACTCGACTATTTGTTACTTATCATTAATTTACCCCTGGACGATGATGTGGCAAAAAAAAAGTGGATACACTCTCACTTAGGCACGTGGGTATAAAGAAAAACTGAAAAATAGAAAATCCACTTTTAAGTGGGGTGTTTTTCAATTGTTAATCGCCATATACTCATGCACAACAGTTATTTGTTCCAATTATGCGTTTCTTCTTGTTTCTTCTTAATATATCAATATCATATACATTTTATCCCGACTATGTATTTTTTTTTTCCTTTAGATGTTGGTCAATTTATTTCCCTGTATTTTATTTCTTTTTCAGACAAAATATGTAAAAACAAATTGCTTCGAACTCCATTTTTTTTGCCAAATAAAATTCTATTCATCCAAAATAATGGAGTTCCAACAATGTATTTCTTTCTATTTCTTCTTTAGATGCAATGATTATATATTTCAACTATAGTCAGATCTTTCTATAACAACCATCCTAGATGTCAATATTTTACTATAGTGGCCAAATTGTTTTTTGGAACCGATTTTGATGTTATGCTATATTATATGTTCTCTAAATAGCAGTTCGCTATAGCAATAAAAAAATATATGAACCAACGATGTCATTATATAGAAATTTGACTTTATGTACTTTTTCTTTTTCAGACTAAGTTTATAAAGGAATAATTTGGACCACTCAAAAGAAATAGCCAACAAATGTATAAGTTTTGTATATTAAGTTTATATATATATTATACATATTGTATACACAAAATATACATATATTATACAAAATCAGTGTTATAAGTTTTGTATATTTTATTGAGCGTTGTAATTGATTTCGACCGGCGGGCAAAAATGAAAACGACGCATTTATAAATGAGAAAAAAAGAGTCGGGAGCGGGGGCATACCGTCTTGAGTAACTAAAGGATAATCAGAAGCACTCAAATTGATAAACCAATCCCATTCACCACCTTCCTTCACCAATATGGCAGCAGCATGAAGTGTATTGCTTACCTAATAGGGATGTAAAATTAGTCATGAAAATATAATCCATTCAAGATCCCTTCATTTATTAAATCAATTCATTTCAACTAATTTAAAATTGGGTAGATAAGCATTCGAAATTGTGCTGATATATAGTCCAAATTGACTCATAGAAACTTTATCAAAAGATTTTCAAAAAGATTTTTTTTTATTTGATATGTTATATATAACCATAATAAAGAAAAAAAAAATTTATGAGGTACCTAAAAAATTATTAAAAAAACAAAGAAAAACATTAAGACATAGTAAAAATTAGACAGGTTGAATTATGACCGACTTTATAGCACATATACTTACCATAGTAGGACCTCTGTAAGTGACCAAGTTGGATCTCTCAATTACTCTCACATTTCCAATTTTCACAAACAAAGGCTCGCTCTTCACAAATTTCACTAGCTCATTTCTCTCCTTGTCTGAAGTCTCCAGGTCCAAATGTAACACGTACTGATTTAACGGATGGTACAATGCTTTTAACGTCCTCTTTATGGCCTCCCCATCGCTACGTGAACCGGATATTAAGTATGCTAATCTTGGTATTGTTGTATTGGGTCGAGTAGGAGATGTGTTCAGTTTTGATTCGACGAATATTGATGAGTCTTGATCAGATTGTAGTGATGTAATGTGGTGAAATGGGTGCTTGGTAGTAGAATCAAGAATGCAGATGATTAAAAGGACAAAAATGATCATAGGTATAAACCATTTGTTGCCTTCCATCTTTGCTCTGATATAATCTCTAATGGTTTCTTTATATTCTCTATTCTAGTGTAACATTAATTGAAAAGTCTTTAACGTAGAAGTGGAAAAAGGTATGTATTGAAGGTCAACGAATCTACCAATGTTTAGACAAGATTGTTGCAAAGTAACCTTGCTTAATGATACAACATGGGGATGATAAGTGGACCTTGATTTAAAAGATATGCTGAAGGATAAAGAAATTGTCAAAAAAAATAAAAAAAAAATAAAAAAGGATACAGTTTGTTTTGTAGGATGAGTTTAATATTTGATTTATTAGACGTTGCATTAGTAGTAAGAGTTTAATACTTTAATTGTAACGGATGGTATAAAATATTCAATCCTCTTTATGCGCTCCCCGTCGCTACGGGAACCGCATATTAAGTATGCTAGTCTTGGTATTGTTGAATTGGGACGAGTAGGAGATATGTTCAGTTTTGATTCGACGAATATTGATGAATCTTGATCAGGTTGCAGTGATGTAATGTGGTGTAATGGATACTTGGTTGTAGAATTAAGTATGCAGATGATTAAAAGGACAAAAATGATCATAGGTATAAACCATTTGTTACCTTCCATCTTTGCTCTGATATAATCTCTAATGGTTTCTTTATATTCTCCATTCTTGTGTAACATTAATTGAAAAGTTTTTAACGTACACTTAGAAAAAGGTATGTATTGAAGGTCAACGAATCTATGAATGTTTAGACAAGATTGGTGCAAAGTACCCTTGCTTAATGATACAGCATGGGAATGATAAGTGGACCTTGATTTAAAAGACATGCTGAAGGATAATGAAATTGTCAAAAAATAAAAAAATAAATAAAAAGGATACAGTTTGTTTTGTTATAAGATGAGTTTAATATTTGATTTATTAGACGTTGCATTAGTAGTAAGAGTTTAATACTTTAGTTGTAACGGATGGTATAGAATATTCAGTCCTCTTTATGCCCTCCCCATCGCTACGGGAAACAGCATATTAAGTATGCTAGTCTTGGTATTGTTGAATTGGGACGAGTAGGAGATATGTTCAGTTTTGATTGGACGAATATTGATGAATCTCGATCAGGTTGCAGTGATGTAATGTGGCGTAATGGATACTTGGTTGTAGAATTAAGAATGCAGATGATTAAAAGGACAAAAATGATCATAGGTATAAACCATTTGTAACCTTCCATCTTTGCTCTGATATAATCTCTAATGGTACGTTTCTTTATATTCTCCATTCTTGTGTAACATTAATCGAAAATTCTTTAACGTAGAGGTGGGAAAAGGTATATTTGAGTGGATATAGAGTATTGAAGGTCAACGATGTTTAGGCAAGATTAGTGCAAAGTAATCTTTGCTTAATGATACAGCAAGGGAATGATAAGTGCACCTTTTTGTTTTGGTAATTAATAAAAAACTTATCACCAAAGTAAGATGATATGTACAATCTATATGGCTGAGTGTTGATAAGTGGAACTTGATTTAAAAGACATATGCTAAGGGATAATGAAAATGTCAATAGTGTCAACCAATATACTGTTGGATATTGCATTGGTCACTGCTATAGTTTTTACTAGAATTATTAGTTGTTTTGTTATAAGAAGAGTCTAATATTTGATTTAGTAGAATATTCAGGTTTTTAGTAATAGTAGTAAAAGTCTAAAGCTTTAGTTACTTTGTTTATGCCCCTATATAAAACCTCTATAATTAATGAAGTTAAGAGGCAAATTTCCATCCATGCGCCCCAACTAGTCTCTGGACGCATGTCGCCCAATAAATATGGCTATGTTGTATTAAAATGGAGTACTAGAATTAATCACTTTGCCTTGGATTGTACTATAATCTTTTGCTCTGCAGATTGGACCATTTTGCAGCTAATTTTGGGTGTTCTATTATCTTATGAAGAGGCGTCGAGTCAAATGATGAATAAGAATTAAGAGGTTGATTCTGTGTTCATGACAAAGTGTCAATGCAAGTAATTGACAAAGTACAGCTGATTACTGGTTTTCAAAGAAATAATTTCCCTCTTACTTATCTAGGCTATCCAGTTTATTATGGTAGAAGAGAAAAACTGTATTGTGCTGAATTGGTTAAAAAAGTTGAGCACCTTTATTTATTATTATTTTTTTTTTGAATCTTTTATAATAGTGTATTTCTTTTTATTCGAACTGGCATTTCATTTCATTGATAATAGAAGTATACAAGTTTTGAAGTTTGGCATACCAAACTTGTATTTGGTGCTTGAAAAGCACATAGCAAAAGTGGTAGGCCTATACAAAAAGCCAGTGTGGGACTACTGACTAACTATCTACGGAGGTTCAAAAACTAGGATGTCATCTTTTGTTCTTTTTGATCTAAAGGTGGCCAATTCCATTCTGTCAAGATTTACAAGGCCTCTAACTTGTCTAGGTAGGTTAGTAAGACAGTTGAATACATGCTTCACATCTGTTGTGTGACTTAATGAAGCAAGCTTGTCAGCAGGTTGATTTGCTTCTCTGAGGCAATGCTTGATGATAAAACCATGCAATTCAACTATCTTTTGGATTTTCTTTACTGTGGTATACATTCTCCGGGGGATGTTCCAATTATCAGTGATGGCTTTAGCAAGGAGCATAGAGTCAGTTTCTCCAATCACTTGGTTGATTCCTCTTTGGTTGCAGAGTTCTAATCCATGTAGCATAGCCATAGCTTCTATCCTGTTGCTGGTTCCTTCTCCAAGGTTTATAGTGAAAGCCATGATGTTTTTTCCTCTTGAGTCTCTTATTATTCCACCTCCGCCACACCTGCCATTCAAACAAGATCCAGCAGTGTTTAGTTTTGCAACCTGGTGAAGTGGTCTCATCCATTTGACTCTTGTAGCAGTCGTATGGCTGATGGTAACATCAAAGATCCCGCTAATGATTTCCCAAGAATTTTCCAATTTGACTCTTCCAAAGTGTCCCTGTGCAAAGTAAGGCAAGGTGTCGTTGATGTGTTTTTGGATCCGTATACAGAGGGTTTTGTTAGGTCATTTGGGTTAAATACCTTTTTCCAAAGTTCCCAGTATATGAGCGGTGGTAGCACTCTCCTAATGTAAGTAGCTACTGGATTGAGTACTCTCTTGGTCCACCACTTTTGTATCAAGTTCTTCATGTTCATGTTGTTGTGTTCAATCTCACTAGGTCTAGCAAAATGCCTCCATATAATTCTAGCATGTTCACCTGCATAAAATATATGTCCTGCATTTTCTAATGATGTAGCATTGTTAGTGTTATTACAACAGTAGCATGTAGGAGACATAGGAATACCCAATCTAGCAACTTTAGTATCAGTTGGTAACCTATTAATAATAGCTCTCCAGGTTAAGAAGGACATTTTAAAAGGAATATCGTTATGCCAAACTTTAACAAGACTAGTATTAATGTTACCCTTTTGTCTGCATAATTCCATTACGCAGGAGGCCACAACAAATTGTCCTGTCATTGTTGTTGTAGGTGCCCAAATGGGTTTGTCATGCTCTTCATTGTTCATCAATCTCATCTTGTTGATAGCAACCTTCGCTAGCATATTGGGATGGTTCTTGGACACGGTTCCGGTATCTACCATTTATAACATCTTTGCCAAAGATATTTTGAACAATGACTCCAGCCTGAAGTTTCTTGTATAAAGGCCCTAGGGGTGACCAGTTATTATACCAAAAGCTCACATCACCTTTGCCTATAATCCATTTGATCTCTTGTTCAGTCTTATCCCTAATCTCACACATATACTTCCACTAGGCAGATTGTCCTTTCTTCCATACTGACATGTTAGGATGGATGCCATGATAGTATTTATGAGCTACAAACTTAGTCCACAGAAAGTTATTGGTTCTCAGTCTCCACCATTGTTTGATGGAGAAAGGCACAGATATCACTTATTCTCCTGAAGTTAATGCCCCCTCCTCAATAGGTTGACATAGAGTTTGCCAGGCAATCCAATGGTGCTTCCCACCCTCTTCTTTCCCTGACCAGAAAAATCTAGCAAGATATTTTTCAATGTTTTCAAAAGTACCATTGGGGGGCTATAATGCTGCAAGCAGATGAGTTGGAAGAGCCAATAGAACATGTTTAATGAGCACAACTCTCCCTCTAGTAGATTGCAATTTATTATGCCAACCTTTGATTCTGTTAATGATGTTGCAGACTAAGTCATTAAAATGACTTATCTTTTTTCTTCCACTTATCAATGGGCATCCCAAGTATTTAATCGGGAACTCCTAGTGATTTATGCCAGTGATGAGCTTAAGCTTAGCTATGAAGCTTTATTTAGCATTATTGGCTACAGCAAAACAACTTTTGTTCTTGTTTAGTAACTGTCTAGATGTTTTCTCATAGGTGTGGAGTGTTTTTAAGAACATCTCTAGTGGACCTTTACTCCCATTACAAAATAAGATGGTATCGTTAGCAAAGGAGAGATGGTTCACCCGAGGACCATCTCGGTTCATATAAAAACCTTTGTATCCCCTCTTGTTAGGAAGATCATTCAACAATTGAGAGAGTAATTCAGAGGTAATCACAAAAAGGGATGGGGATAGTGGATCACCTTGTCTAAGCCCCTTACTGTTAAAGTACCCCTACCTACCTCAATTCACAATAATAGAGTACCAGTTATTAGAAATGTACCTGAAGATTAACTCAATCTAAATCTCACAAAAACCCATTTTCCTCAACACCATGCATAAATATGTCCAGGAAACTCTATCATAAGCTTTGGCCATGTCTAGTTTAATTGCAACATTACCACCCCGATTTGGTTTTTTGATGTCATTGATAATTTCCTAGGCAAGAAGGATATTCTCAAAGATTGACCTTCCTTTATTAAAGCCAGACTGATTATTGGAGATGAGTTTGGGGAGTATGAGGCTGAGTCTTGTATTAAGGAATTTTGAAATAATTTTATTGGACACATTACACAAGCTGATAGGTCTAAGATCTGTAAATTATTGGGGGGATCCGATTTTTGGTATCATCACCAGGCATGTATGGGTGAAATACTTTGTAAGTTCAGCTCCTCCAAAAAAGCTCGAACAACATTAAGAACATCATTTTGAATGACACTCCAAGCACTCCGGTAGAAACCTCCACTATATCCATCAGGCCCTGGTGCGCTATCAGGATCAATAGAGAAAATGACATCTTTGACTTCTTCTATGGAGGGGTTAGCTATAAGCATCTCATTGTCTTGATCAGTGACCTTTATCCTCAACTGGCTGGTGGTATCCAGATCCTGCCTTTGGTAATTTGAGGAGAAGGTTTTCTGGAAATATTCTATAGCAACTTCTGATATGGCTTCCTTCCCCTCTATCCATTGATTGTTTTCATCCATGATTTTGTGATAGTGAGCCTTTTCCTTCTGTTTTTAAGGATACCATGGAAAAATGCAGTGTTGGCATCCCCTTCTTCCAGCCATTTGATCCTGTTTTTTTGTCTCAAAATGGCTTCTTGAGTTTTTAGTAATCTTGTATATTCTGCTTTAGTTCTGGATAGAGACATTCTATTCTCTCCACTATTATCACTAATGCATCTTGCTTCCATTTGTATGATTTGCTGATCTAGTCTCTTGGGCTCTTCATATATGTCTCCAAAGGCAATTCTTGACCAGACTCTCAGAGCTTTGCTAGTCGTTTTGAGTTTCTGTTGCAGAATGAACAACGGATTGCCATTGACTTCTTTTTCCCAGTTAGCTTGTACTACATACAAAAAATCTTTGTGAGTAGTCCACATATTCAGGAATTTGAAAAATTTAACATTACTATTAGGTTCATTAGTAAGTTTAATGAGTAAAGGGGCATGATCTGAGCATGTCCTTTGATAGATGGGTAACACTAGTGCTTCCATATGCATCAAACCATTTAGAGTTATAGAGTGATCTATCTAGTCTTTTCCAGATAGTATCTAGTGGATCCCTATGATCACTCCAAGTGTAAGCTGCTCCAGAGAAACTTGCATCCTATAAACCACAGTCATCAATACAGGATATAAAATCTAGATTATTATTGAGGTTGAATGGTCTTCCTCCTAGCTTTTCATCTGCACTTGTGATAGAATTGAATTCTCCAACAATACCCCATGCTTCTTGCATCACAGTTGCAGTATTTCTAAGGTCATCCCAAAGCTCAATCCTTTCTTGTTCAGTGCATTTAGCATGGACAATGGTTAGATAAAAAGCACATGGCATGTTTTGTTTGGTGATTTTGCAAAGAACTTGTTGTTCTTTATCTTGAGTAATAGTTACATCCACTTGGTCAGAACAAAGGATCCAAATCTTGTTGTTGCAGTTCTTGAAGCAGTGATTGTACCCTAGCCTTCTCCTGAACTCATCAATTTTTCAGGTCCAACCATAGGTTCCTGTAAGATGATCATTGGTAAGTTATATTATTTTTTTTTAGCATAGTGAGTCTTTCAAGTGATCCTATGGATCCGATACCCCTAATATTCCAAGATATTGTACTAAACATCAGAAACATTGGGTTTAAAATCCTTTGGGAGTTCTTGATCTGTGTTGTTTTCCCACTGGATATAGGAAGTACTAGTTACACTAGTAATGTCCTGTTTGCTTCTTGGTAGAAGTTTGTTGATGGGTTCTGTTGTTTGTTCGGCTTGTTGAGGTTTGTCTGTTTCCTCAAAGTCTACAGTTTTGTCATAGCCCCTAGCTAGCTCATCATCCGATTTGATGCCCTCAATGTCAACATTTGACATTTCTAGGTCTTCGCTCCATATTGTCACCCCAATTCCTTCACTATCTCCCGGATCCATTTGTTGATTATTGACACTGCATGTGCCAATGTTGTTGCATAAGAACTTCTCCTTTGCCTTTTTCCCTGCTATTTTGCTTGCAAGGTCGGGGTCTAGTCCAAAGTTGGATTTTATAATAGTAGTTGTCTCTTTTTTTATTTTATTTTTATTTTATTCTTCCATTACATTCAACTTGCTCATTAGTCAGAATCATATCTTGAGGGATATCCACCTTTGCTGTAAACTTCCTTCTCCTATTACTTTTCCTGATGGTGTTGTTTTCTAACTGTAGTTGTGATTCAGCCTCTTTGTGTTGATCTTCCTATATGTTGGGTATTTTTGCTGACCACCCTCTTCTGCTATTCTTTGGTGCAGTTTTTTCCTTTTGTTTTTTTGGTTTTTTCCTGTAGTTTTTTTTTTCCTCTTTGGTAGTCCTGGTCTTGATTTGTTTCAGAACAGGGTTTATGATGACTTGCTCCTCTTTAGCTTCTGCTTGAGGTTCTGTTATTTCCATTGCCTCATCTTGTACATTGCTTTCCTGAATTGTTTGATCCTTCTGTTGCTTTTTGATATTTTGCCCAATACCTTTGTTCTCCTGAGTTACATTGACATTGTTTTTTCCCTTTCCTTTCCTCCTTTCAACAGTTTGTCACCCTTCTTCATCATTGATTTCATTCTCATTTCCTTGGATAGCTTCTTGATTTGTAGAATTTGTTTCTTCATTCTTTCTATTTTGTTGCTGTAAATTTATTTGAGAAGGCTCATGCCCGTCCCTTCTCCAATGTCTTCCACCTCTGTCTCCATTCTCTTTGTTAGCTTGGTTCTTACGTATGAGAATTCTGCATTGTTCATTAGAGTGTCCTTGTATCATACAGTGGCTATAGAAGGCAGGAAGGTCTTCATATTCAACCTTTTGAGTAAAGTTCTCTAGTCTTCCTTTAGCATTCCTAATCTCCACTTGAACTTCTCTAATTCTAGGTTTAGCCAGGTCCAATTCCACTCGTAGCTTAGCAGTTGTAGGTCTGCTCTTTGTAGATGTAGCTTTATCCATTGTTAATGCGTACCCAATTGGATCCCCTATTCTACGTAGAGCATCCCATTCAAAGAATTGCCAAGATAGGTCTGGTAAAGTGATCCAAACCAGTGCAATTGAGTTTCGTTTGTCAGGTTTAAAGAAAGGCGACCATTTTTCTAGCTGCATAATATGGTCTCCTTCTAGAGAGATATAGTTTCTTGACGAAAGATTATCGAAATCTTCTTCATTATCAACATATATGAACAGATGATTAAGGTCAAAAGCCCCAATTTTTGTCGTACCTCTTAGTGGAATAGTGTTCTTAAATTATGTTCTGATTGTGTCTATAGCTGGTCACACCTGTCACACCCCACCGAGGGGTATGACGGGCTCCGACCCATAGGCTGGGACCACCTAACTTAATAGTTACTTTGAGCATCATATACCCTAATTCAAAGAACACTTGCACGCGTAAAAAGGCCCAATATAGAAATATCCAATAATCCAACATATATATTCATATGCGAACTGACAACATCGCTACAACATCACGAGTATCACAAAGCCGGCAAGGCTATCAGAAAGGTATCAAGAGCTCAAAATAAGGCTGACAAGGCCATACATAATATTTACATACCCCACTATGTCTATAAGCCTCTAAGAGTGTACATAAGAACATGTATTACACTAGCAGAAAAGTACCAAAAGATGGCAAGTCCGGAGTAGTGGCACTTGTCACCGCTGAAGCTGAGAGTCCTACTGCGGTTGCTCTCCAACAACGTCGTGCTCGCAAAGACAAAATGCGCCGTCCCGTGCAAGGGGACGTCGTAAGGGATAAAAGTACCGAGTACGTAAAGCGGGATGCAGCAGTAGGTAAGTAAGGAGAGAAGTACAAAGAAAATAAAAGTAACCGTCATCGAGAACGTGCGTTACGGAATGCATGCATATTCCAGAATCATATGTAAATGAGGACATATATATATATAATTGCTAGTGTTGCGGAACGTGCAACCCGATCCATAAAGTTAGTACTGTGGAACGTACAGCCCGATCCATAAATATAGTATATTACTGCGGAACGTGCAGCCCGATATATATATATATATATTATATTGCTGCGGAACGTACAACCCGATCCATATATGTTAGTGCCGAGGAACGTACGGCCCGATCCATAATCATCATATATTAGTGCCGAGGAACGTATGACCCGATCCATAATCATCATATGTTAGTGCCGAGGAACGTACGGCCCGATCCATAATCATCATATGTATATACATATACATAATGTAAATAATATGCATAAGTGCCCAATAAAAGCCACTATTTAGTCGGAGTAACCTAAGGTCGGTGACCTCCGAATAAATTATGGAAATTTGTATCGAAGCCAAAGAAGTAACTTAATGACGATAAACATGATAACATACCAAGAATTAATCAAATAACTAAGACATTAAGATTTAAGCTACATGACATAGGAATGGAGTGATTCATTATGGAACATTCGTGCCCACGCTCTAGTTGGATTCGTGCCAAGGAAAGAGAGAGAAACGAACACCTTACATACCTTATTCGTCAAGCCATCACTTAAGGGATCCTTTATTCCAATGTTCGCCCTTCACTTGAACCTATATGGCGAGAAGTACATCTTTAATCATACTTCCCATTAACTCACTTGTACTAGTTATCAAATACTAGTTTGGGTTACGAAAAATTTTAAGAAGATCTCCCCTATATTATCTACTTCCTCCAAATACCAAAACAACTCCCAAACAATACCAACAACATTAACAATAATATTATCAAGATTCTACTAGATAAATATGTACAATTACATCCAAACTATCTTCAAATCTCAATCCATACGCCAACAACGCTAACACAACAATCTATAACCCTTATTCTCGTAATTATTCCTAAATCAATATTAAGAAAGAGAGATTCATACCTTATCCTTGCTAGAATAAGAGGATCTTCAATATTTACTTTGTTTCCAAGCTAACTCCAACATAAAACGAAACTATATTCGCGACTACACGTTGTTCGGACCTCGAGTACTCCGTAACTTGAAATTTACTCAAAATCCTCACTTTTATGTGATATATGAGCTCTCATATGCTTGCTGAACTTTCTAGAGCTTTTTAGGGAATTATTATGGAGAAAAATGGGGGTTTTAACCCTTATATAGTGGGTTGAAGTCGGTGGCACTGTAGCATTGTAGCAGCCTACGACATTGTGCGTCCGCGCAGTGCAGTCCCCTGCTCTGCCCGCCTAGCTTGTAACGACCATAATTCTCTACTCTGACGTCGTATCAATGAGCGGTTTGTTACGTTGAAAACTAGACTTCTTGAACTTCAATTTAGGCTTTAGTTTTGCTTAACAACTCATATACTAAAAGATATTCTTCCTCCAAGTTGGGCCAAAATTTCCCCTCATATTTTCTTTAAAGTTCCAACAATTTTAATTTCAATTTCCTTGATTCACTTGCCCTTCAATCCTTCCATAGCTCATTATATGAACTTAAACCCTCATAATCATAAGATTGACGCATATAATCTCCTATATTCTTGAAGGTAACTCCAGTATCTATACTTAAAACAATCACCACTCATAAATCTCAACGTACAAAACTACGGGGTGTAACAGCACCCTTGAGAATTTTCCGACGATAGTCCATCGGTAATTGTCAGTGAGAATATCATGCTTCTCCTCCGTGAATACCACCACTGGTTTTCCTTGGACTATTTCATGCGATGTAGAGGGAAATTTAATTCTGGAATTTGCCGTTTTGACTGTTTGATTTAGTATTGTTGCAGCATAATTCTGTTTGGGGGGTTCCATTCTTTGATTTGTTTGTTCATTTTGCTCATTGTCCTTATGATTTGAGTTTCCCTCGTTCTCGATTTGGGTTTGGGAATTTTTTTCACTTGGTTGTGTTTGTGGGTTGTTCCAATCTGGTGGTGCCGGCGGTAGCACTAGAAAGTGGGTTGAGAAATCCATCGTTAGGTTCATTTTTCGGTGGGTTTGATAGCATTCGGTTGGCTAAAGAGCCGTTATCCACTGTGTCAGTGTCCTTTAGTTTTAGAGAGAAGTTTTTTAGAGAGAGGTGTTTATAATAATAATAATAATAATAATAATAATAATAATAATAATAATAATTTATAATAATAATAATAATAATAAGGCCAAAGTCATGGATGGACCCCTGAACTTGTCTATGACTTTGGCCAAAGTCATAGCCTTCTATCTATGACTTTGGCCTAATAATAATAATAATAACAACAACAACAACAACAAGCCCAGTATAGTCCCACCATGTGGGGTCTGGGGAGGGTAGAGTGTACGCAGACCTAACCCCCACCTTGAAAGGTAGAGCGGTCTGTTCCCGAAAGACCCTCGGCTAAGAGAGGAGAAGAGAGAAGAGCAAGAGGAAAACAAGACAAAAGGTCGATAGTGGTCAAGCATATAGAAAACAATATGATAACACGAATACCAAAAAAGCGAGAAAGTCATGGTAGAATAGTCCGGAAAGAAAGGAGCATTAACTACTATAGATAAATAAAATAATCAAAGTACAATGGCCCAACAAATATAGGCAGCAATCAAATGCATAAACCAAATGGCAATAAACAAATGAGCAAAACTGCAACTACTATGGTGAAAGGGTAAGCCACCTAGCCTTCTATCCTAATCTGAGTCCTCCACAACCTCTTATCTAAGGTCATGTCCTCGGTGAGCTAAAACTGTGCCAAATACTGTCTAATCACCTCTCCCCAATACTTCTTCGGCCTCCCTTTACCTTTCCTGAAACCATCCATAGCCAACCTCTCACACCTCCGCACCGGAGCATCCGTGTCTCTCCTTCACATGCCCAAATCATCTCGGCCTCACTTCCCCGCATCTTTTCCTCCACCGATGCCACTCCCACCTTATCTCGGATATCTTCATTCCTAATTCTATCCCTCCTAGTGTGTCCACACATCCACCAAAGCATTCACATTTTCCGCGACTTTCATCTTCCGAATGTGACATTTCGACCGGCCAACACTCCGCTCCGTACAATAAAGTCGGTCTAACCACCACTTTTTGTAGAACTTGCCTTTAAGTTTTGGAGGCACTTTCTTATCACAAAGACTCCGAGGCGAGTCTCCATTTCATCCATCCTGCACCAATACGATGTGAAATATCGTCGTCGATATCCCCATCTCCCTATATAATAGACCCAAGATACTTGAAACTTCCTTTCTTTTGAATGGCCTGGGTACCAAGCCTCACTTCCTCATCAACCTCACGCGGTACGCCACCGAACCCGCACTCCAAGTATTCGTCTTGGTCCTACTCGGTTTTAAATCCTTTAGACTCCAACGTCTCGGCTTCGCCCTCCGACTATCGTTAACTCCGTTGCGAGTCTCGTCAATCGTGACTAGTCATCCGTGAACAACATACACCAAGGCACCTCACCTTGTATTTGTCGCGTCAATTCATCCATCACCAAGGCGAATAGAAACTAAGCTAAGAGGCCGATCCCCGACGCAACCCCATCGAACAGGAAGTGCTCCAAGTCTCCTCCTACCGTCCTTACCTCGGTCTTAGCTCCATCATACATGTCCTTTATCGCTCTAATGTACACCACGTGTACACCTTTAGCCTCCAAGCATATCCATCGGACCTCTCAAAGCACCTTGTCGCAGGCCTTTTAAAGTCAATAAATACCATGCGCAAGTCCCTCTTCCACTCCCTATATCGCTTCTCCACCAATCTCCTGACAAGATGAATGGCTTATGTAGTCGAGCTCCCCGGCATGAATCCAAAATGGTTCTAAGAAATAGACATGCCTCTCCTCACCCTCATTTCCACCAATTTTTCCTAAACTTTCATAGTGTGACTTAGCAGCTTGATCCCCTTATAGTTGTTGCAACTTCGAATGTCACCTTTGTTCTTGTGCACACGGGATAATTGTACTCCATCTCCATTCTTCCGCATCTTCGCTGTCTTGAAATGACATTAAACAATCCAAATGGCCACTCCAAGCCTACCCCGCCCGCATTCTTCCAAAATTCTCCAGAATCTCGTCAGTCCTGGCCGCTCTTCCTCGCGCATCCTACGAATGTACCCTTAACCTCCTCAACCTTTATACTCCTACAATAACCAAAGTCGCGACGCCTATCGCAGTGCTCCAAGTCTCCCAACACAATGTCTCTGTCCGCTCCTTCGTTCAAGAGTTCATGAAAGTATGACTGCCATCTCTGTCTAATGCGGGCTTCCTGTACCAACACTTGTCCATCCTCGTCCTTGATGCACTTCACTTGATCCAAGTCATGTGCCTTCCTCTCTCTCGCCTTGGCCAGCTTAAATAACTTCTTATCCCCACCTCTGTCCCCTAGTTCTGCATAAAGGCATTCAAAGGCTGCCGTTTTAGCTGCCAAAACTGCCAACTTCGCCTCCTTTCTCGCCATCTTATACTTTTCCCTGTTCGTCCGCTTCTCTTCATCATCCTTGCTATCTACCAACTTCATATATGCCTGTTTCTTTGCTTCTACCTTCCTTGGACTTCTCTATTCCACCACCAATCCCCTGCCCACCACGCGCCCCGCGAGACCCCAATACTCTCTAGCCTTTCCCGAATGCACCGGCCGTCCTATCCCACATACTGCTCGCATCCCCCTACTATCCCACGCTTCCATAGCCATCAACTTCTCCCCCATCTCTAGGGCACTAGCCAGAGTTAAACTCCCCCACCTAATCCTCGATCGGTCATCCATAACCTTCTTCTTCTTCTTCCTTCTTATCTCCAAATCCATCACCAATAGCTTATGTTGGGTCGTAAGATTCTCACTCGGTATGACCTTGCGGTCCTTACGTAGGCCTTTATCATCTTTTCTAAGAAGCAAGAAGTCTATTTGCATTGCGACCATCGAGCTACGAAAGGTTACCAAGTTCCTCCTTCTTCGAAAACGCGAGTTGGCTACCACCAATCCAAAAGCTTTGCGAAATCCGAGCCGAGACTCCTCCACCATTCCCGTCCCCGAAGCCAAATCCTCCACGCACCTCGTCATAACCCCTCGAAATGCACTCCAATGTGCCAATCGAAATCTCCTCCTATGAATAACTTCTCGCAGGGCGGTATACTTACCACCACTTCGTCCAAGTCCTCCCAAAAGCGCCTTTTTACCTCCTCGTCCAAACCCACTTCGCGGCGCGTAGGCACTAATAATGTTCAAGGTGAACCTCCAACGACTAACTTAATCGCCATCATCCTCGTCGTCGATCCTCCTAACCTCTACCACTCGATCTCTAAGCTCACTATCTACTAAGTTCCCTATTCCATTCCTATACCTCGACTTGCCTGAGAACCAAAGCTTGTACCCGTCCACATCCTTAGCTTTAGGTCCTACCCATTTAGTCTCTTGGACACAAGCTATATTAATCCTCCTCTTTTTAAAAATCTTAACTAACTATATGGACTTTTCCGATAAAGTCCCAATATTCCAAGACCCTACTCTCAATCTAGAAGCTCCCTTAACCCCCTTAGCCCCCCCAACCCTAGTCTCCGATCCCAACTGAGAACATGACCCTAGTCTACCATCCCTCACCAAAGCCAGTAAAGCAAATATACGCTAGTGAAAGGTTACTCTACAAATGAAGGATCAATAATAGATCACAAGTTAGTAATAGTCTATAAGCGGAGAAATATGTATTAAATTAGGCGGAGCAGGCAAAATTTATAAGGCTAAACGACAGGAAATGGGCTATTGGAGGTACCAACTCCAAGTAAGTAAAACTTGTTCACCACCGAGAAAACTCTGTTTGCCACCGAAATATCGTTTTCCGCCGGAAATACGTTCATCGGTCTTAATCATCGTTCATCGACCGAATCACCGTTCACCGACCGAAACCGCCAAAGAACTTGATTTTTCCGTGAGAAACCGCCCCGAAAACTTACCGGTGGAGGGTTTCCGTCGCAAGCAGAAGAGAAAGGAAAAGAGAAAAAAAGAAAAAAAAAAAAAAAAAGAAGGAGAGAAAAGAGAGAACAAAGGAGAGAGAGAGAGAGAGAATCAAGCCGGCCGGAACCGATGGTGGTGGTCACCGGTCGGTTGGGGGGGTGGTGGGGGGGTGGGGGGGCGGGGGGGGGGGGGGAGGAGCTAACTTACCGTTGTATATGAGAGAGAGAGAGAGAGAGAGGAGAGAGAGAAATATTATAATAATAATAATAATAATAATAATAATAATAATAATAATAATAATAATAATAATAATAATAATAGTAATAATTGTTGCTTTCTTTGAAAGGAAACCATTTGTCCTTTGCTGGCAAACCAATCTTGATTTCACATGTGCTTCAATCTATGCTATTAATTTATTAGTTTCTGGACATATGCATTGCACATGTATCTATGTTGATCAGTACAAACTTTTTAAACGATACAAATAATACTAAAATATGATTGTGATGAGTTACACAAAATTTAAATGGGAAAATACAAGCTCAAATGGATGAATGGTGAGCCATTCGACCGTAAGATGATTAGATGTCGTTTAAACAGCTCGATTTTGTTAGATCGATTTTGTTAGATAAATACAATTGTCATACCAAATATTCAACTTGATAATTGTCTTGCTTTCTTATGTTTTAACGACAAATAGTTTGAGTCGGCAACTTAAATAATCCCAAAAGTGAGATTTTGATTCAAAATGACCCACAAAAAAAAAAGGTTATAAAATTACCTTTTGAGCACAAAATTAGTGCGCAATAGGACTTAACTGTGACGGTCACCTTTAAGTCCAATTGCGCACTAATTTTGTGCGCAATAGGGGTTTAATAAAATGCCCGACCGTCTTCCCCACCATCGGTCCCCCCACCTTTTTTAAAATTATTTCTGCCACTAACACCCAAAACCCGAGGTCCCACATTCCAAACGTATCTTTTCCATATTATTTTTTAACCCGAAAGTCAATATTCTCGGTATATACAAGTCAAGGAACAAGTTTCGAAGCTTGAATTTCGAAATAAAGCGAATTCGATTTCAAAAACTCAAAAACAACCTTTAATCTAGGTATTTTACTATGAATTTTCTAATTACGTTGATAAATATATTACTAGCCTAAGCATGATTAATGTTTAATAGTTGCGTATTTTGAAGAAAAAGATTTACGCAATTGTTTTGTGCGCAATAGGGGCTGTCTGCGCATTGCCCATCCCCTTTTTTCATTTTTTTTAAATTTTTAAATTTTGTAATTATCTGATTAGTTAATTGTTAATTATTTGTTAATGATATGTTAATTTTTAATTATTTTTTAATGATTTGTTAATTGTTTGATTATAGGAAAATATACTAATCTCCTAATAATATCTTTATTTGTTAATTATCTAATTGTTAATTCATTTATTTATAAAGTTGTTTAATCCGTGTTAATTATTAATGTGCTAATTAGTTATCTAATTGTATGTGTTAATCTAATTTTATTTGCTAATTAATTATCTAATTTTATGTGCTAATTATTTATCTAATTTTATGTGTTAATTGCTAATTAGAAATTGAACATCCTTAGTTTAGGATTAAAAATATCATTAATATAATATTAGCTAGTTAATTGTAGTTAGTATAATAATTAACTAACAATTATTAATTCGCAAATTTAGATAGTTAATATAATTTCCCGTTAAAGGATTAGTTAGTTAGTATAATTTTTCGATAAAGGATTACATAATTAATATTACATGTTAATGATTAATTAAAAATTATTAATATAGATACGACACCTCCATGGATCCCAACCTTCATCCGGGGCCCTTCGATCCATCAGTACTTCATCTACAGGCTAATCCCAACTATTATGGGATGAGGTGACAGAATCTAATACGTTGTTCCATCCTCGTAAGGTGGAACATGCATGGGATATTTTAGAGGCTCGGCCCCCACATCCTTGTGTCTTAGATATACTTTATCGGGGCGGTATCTACCATTGTGTCGCTACTGGTTGGGTACAGCATGATAGGGCTCTTGTGACGACCATGATTGAGCGTTGGCGATCGGAGACCCACACATTTCATCTCTGCACTAGTGAGGCCACTATCATGCTTTAGGATGTGGAGGTCATGTATGGACTACAGGTAGATGGACGCCCATTATACATTGAGGATCCTCAGCCGCCACCGTCGTATCGGGAGGAGTTGACTAAGCTCACTGATTACGTGCCTCAGGAGGGTAATATCTGGGGACAGACTCGAATGTCGATGGTTGCCCTCTGTACTCACTTGTGCCTCTTAGACATCGAGCATCCTATTACAGACATCACACCTCAAGTGAATGTCGATCGTAGTGCCCGTCTATATTTACTCATCATATTTAGGGGCATCATGTTCCCGAACACATCGGGTTCCCATGTGAGCTTAAAGTATTTGCTATTTTTGGAGGATCTGGGCGAGTTGGGATGTTATAGTTGGGGTGCTGCTATTCTGGCTTACCTGTATTGATCATTATGTCGAGCATCTATCGGCCATAAGAGGGATGTCTCTGAATTTCATGCACTCTTCTAGGTAATATATTTAAGTGTGTGTAATTTTATTCTAAATATAGCTTTTTGAAACGACGATTAATAAAGCATTTTTTAATGACCCTTTCAAATATGGGTGTGGTCTAGGATGAGGCCGTATGATCAGATTTTGGATCAGTTGTCGGCATTTTGTAGGGCTGGTGAGCCTATGTGGAGGTCACGGTATCCGTTGATACACATGGATATCATTGAGAATCACACGCCCCACCGCGTCTTACGATAGTTCGGGCATATACAAGATATACTTGAGCCAGTTCTTTGGGAGCACGATCACTATACGCGGGACGAGCGTGCAGCCGTCACTCCTGCATACCTGGGCTTTATGCAGGAGCAGGTCCAGCATTGGGATCATAGGATAGGGACGCTAGCGGTGGTCGGACATACGACTCCGATCCTAGATTACATGGAGTGGTACCGGCAGATTACACGCAGCTTGATTGGTAACCCCAAGACGCGTCATCCAGATGGGCGAGGATATGCAACACTCGCGAGACTGTATGAGGCGTTGGTAAGTTTACCCCATTTAAGCTTAATTAATCTTCTTATATATTACGTTACAAATTTATTCAATCATTAATTTTTGCAAACAAATGCAGCTACAGACCGTACAGACGATGCGCTGGGTGGGCATGGACCATATGGATTCCCCGAGACAGTGGGATTTGCAGCCCGGATCGTTGAGCTAGCCGATAGTGGTATGCGACAATCACAAGAGCTCGGACGTATCCATGAGCATGTTCCAGAGATCCTATATCAGGCAGTGGGTGGTCGTGCTTGTGGAAGCAGTAGTAGTGGCAGAAATAGGGAGGAGTGTCAGAGGGGTGGGGCAAAAATGGCTGGTGGCCGAGGTGGTGGTGGTGGAGGCCTCTGTCTAGTAGATGATCCTGACGAACATGCTCATCTTTGCGGTTCCCACTCCAGCCCAGCAACATCCGTCGACTTCTTATGGACTGTCGACACATCTATATACGCCGACGAAGCTATATTCATATCACATAGACTAGTGATCAGTATAAGCATCAATGTCTTCGTAGTCGCCAGTTCATCATCCACAGGGTGAGCGACCAGTTCATGATCTACAGGGTGCAGGGAGCTGGAGTACGACTACACATTCATGGACTTCGACATGTTTCACAGCCAAGATGTAAGTGTTTAAAATAATTATTTTAACCAATTAAAATACTTATACTGATTTCTTAGGATCCAGCTCCTATTCTGGCACCATTTATAGCTCCGGCTCTAGGGCCCGCTCGGGAGACCAATGAGGAGCCAGCTGAGGAGCCCTCTCATCAGCCATCACAGGAGCCCGTCGACACACAGGTTTGATTTTTTACCAAAAGATAATGTATTAATTAAATCTAAATTAAAATTAATACGAATTATTTATATGTTATTTCAGGTTCATCCTTTTGCGCTTGTGGACCCGTCTCTTGATGCTGATGAGATTCTGACCGTACATAGCGCACTTCTGCCCCAGAAGAAGCATATTATGCTCAAGGGCGCAAGGAAGGAAGGGTGATCATGACATAGAGCATCCTATTATTAAGAGGAAGCAGGGGGATGAAGATGATAGTGAGGGTGGTGGGGTGGTAGGGATCGCCTTAGGCCTAAGGTTACTCTAAAGGCTCCCACACGTGGGACTCATTAGAGATTGTGTTATGTAAATAAATTGTACATTTTATGTTAATATTTTTTTGGGTATTATTTTCTTAATGATAATTAGTTATCTTAGTCTTTATTATCGTTTATTAATAACTCGTGCGACGTCCTAAATTAATTATGAAAAAAATCTCGACATATTCGAAATAAAGTAATGCCTTGACTAAATAATAAAACGCTTAAATCAAAACCTTATAAAATAAAATATTTAAATCTAACGATAACAAGTTTCCAAACAAAACTTACTTCCGGGTATTTTACAACCCCTAAAATGACGATCCAAATATTTAGGTATACTTGATGTATTGAGCCTACATTATTGTTCGCAGAAAAAGATATCAGGTTCTATATAAAATATTGATATTTCGGAGTTTTGAGACATGACTAATCTTTGGTCAAAGTATGAAAAAAACGTGAATTTCAAAACTTTGAAATTACACAGAGTGTGGGAAAAATAAAACTAACCCTTTTGGGCAAAAAATTAATGCGCAATAGGACTTAACTGTAGTCATCACAGTTAAGTCCTATTGTGCACTAATTTTATGCGCAAAAGGTACTTTTGTAATTATTTTTTTTTGGGTTAATTTGGATCAAAATCCCACTTTTGGGGTCATTTAAGCTACAAACTCCATATCGTTACATGTGAATATGAGCAACATGTAAATAATAAGTAATTGAAATTTTGAAAGGGAAAATTACAGTTGAATGGATGAATAGTAACCAAAAAGATTGATAAACAAAAAAAAACACATAATTACATGTGTCATTACAAATAATAATAATAATATTAATAATAATAATAATAATAATAATAATAATAATAATAATAAATGAAGAGTGCCCACATTGTGGGATTCTATTAGTGTTGTTGTTGTTATAAAAAATGAAGAGTGAACGGTTCTCAAGTTGTTCAAATACAATACAATATAATATAATAATTGTTCTAAGTTGATCAAATGGAATACAATGATCGATTCTAAGGTCATTTGAATACCCCAAAAATAAAATTATTGGGATGGACCTGAAAGTTCTTAAGTAGTCAAGATCTTCCACCAACTTGATGTATATTCGGGCAGTTTGTGTGATTAGGTGATAATATGTGTTAATCTCTTTAGTAGTATATTTTTTGTTAAGCATAGATGCCTTCTAATCATTTTCTTCCTTTTCCCCACGCATGACAAATCTATTTGGGAGTTCAGATGGACTCAATTCAGTTCCTCGACCAACACCCCTTATTGAGTCATCCGCATCTAGAAGGTCCAACAAGGGGTGAAAATTGAGATATTTACGTTGATGGGCTTAGTAAACCCATTAGTCCATTTCGCCACTGTTTGCATTATATTTACATGTATTGCGTACTTGTAAAAAAGACGTGTTATTATTGGAATCCTTTAGTTGAGATTTCGAGTAGGCAAATAACCTAATCCAACTTTCAAACTGATTTTCAGAAACTAATTCAAAATTGTTCTTTTGCACGGTGAAAGATTCTGGAAATTTCATAAAAGAGAACATGAGATTTTGCGTAAGAAAATGAGTATTAACTAATAGTTATATGAGTTTTCAAAACGCCAAACTTTTTTTTGAAAAAAAGAACTAATTGATTTTGCAGAATAGTTGACTGAAGGAGCACATTTCCAGATTTCATAAAGGGGTTTAAGTACAAAAATAAAATTTCAATTGTGAATTATGGAAAATACCGTGTATATAAGCAGTGATTTCAAATCCAGAGGTTAATCGTACTCTTGCAACTTTATGTAAGGCAGAGTTTTTTTTTTTTTTTTTGGGGTGATAATGAAAAAGTTGACAGATAAGTCACCCTTACTGCCACTTTACAGAACCGTACATGAGATTACTTGCAAAAACCACAACTTTGATAAATAAATAGGATACACTAAACCACTTTCTTGAGTTAGCTAAAAATAAAAATAAAATTATATAGTACTTTGGGCCAAATTTAAGTGGAACTCTACTTATAGAAACTTTGGTTGTGTTTGGCCTAGAAAAATAATAAAGATTACTTAATTTTTTTTGAATAATTTAAGTCAAACTCAAACAATTTTACCAAATGTCAAGATGATTCCACAAAAGCCCTTATCAAACTTCAAATACATGCCATGAATAAACAAATAAGGGCAAGACTTTACTAAACCTTTATACTTCATACATATCCCTTTAAACACATTTTAAGCAAATATATACTTTTAGAGTTCGTTGAGGTGTTTACACAGGCCTGTGATCCTCTTTTATATTCTGTTGAAAGTTCGGATTGCTTCACCTAAGCAGAACGAAAAAAAGGATTTGGAAAAGAAAAGGGGAAGCTATTGTGAATCCTAGAAAGGCGGAAGCGAAAAATCGCTTATACCGAGTTCCCCAACAGCAGCTTAGCTTAGCAGCAACACTCTTTCTACTAGGTGCAAATTTTGCAATTGTAGCATCTATAGGCTTTCTTGTAATTTGGATATGCTATTTTAGGGTCAATCTATTAGAAATAGGGTTACATAGTTATGGTTCTTTTATAATATTCTAACCCGTAGGTCAACCACATTGTGTGGGTTCCTTCCGAGGTGCCTAACACCTTCCTCGAGTAATCACCAGGACCCTTAACCGAACTTTGATACTTCTCAAAGTTTTTTTTTTTTAAAGATTAACTTTAAGCAAACAGTTTCCTATTTCTCAAAATTAATTAGGTGGCGACTCTATTAAACAACCGACATATAGCCAAGTTATGATAGTAGCTTTTGTGTTGTGGTGTAAAAGTGAACCACAACACTGATCACAGTTTTTGTAATTGCAAAGGATGATATATGCTTGCTATACATACACCTTGAATTGGTAACATGAAAAAGATATGCATGAATAGAATTATTGAAGTAAACAGAGAAATATTAATGTTCCATATTTTGCAATTCTGCACTTAACAACCAGCTGAATTGTTCAATCCCAAATTGGGAAAAAACTCATCATGTTTCTCCGTGGTTACTATATCTGCATTTACTACATAAGAAGAGGAAAAAAAAAAAAAAGCAAATGCTAATTTTTTTTTGGTGAAATAGCAATTTTAGTCCCTGTGTTATAGGTTTATTCCAGTTTTGGTCCCCGTATTATTGGACTAAGCATAATTAACCTTAAATTAATACAAACGTGCAATTTTGATTCCTCAAACTAACGGAAGTTCAAAACTTAACGGAATCATTGAACTAATTTGATTATGATTTTCCCAAAAAGAGAAAAATCAAGAAAAAAAAAAGTCCCAAAAGATCAAATACCATAATGGGGGAGTATACTTATTAGCCTCTCTCAGTTGTTTTTAGGGCAAAAAACCTTGAAGAAGCCTTTTTCCATGTTATGTTTTTTCATCAAACTTCAAGAGAATAGAAGTGCGACGCAAATGTTAACCCTATAAGCTTCTAAAATAATGAAAGAGAAGATATAAATATTGGTCCTTGTGTTATAGGCTTATTTCAGTTTTGATCCCTGTATTATTGAACTAAGCATAATTAATCTTAAATTAATATAAACGTATGATTTTAAGCCCTCAAAATAATGGAAGTTAAAAACTTATGGATCTTAAAGAAAAGTCATAAAACAAGAGGGAAATGGAGAGAGAGAGAGAGAGATGGGAAAGATAATTTTTGAACCAATTTGATCATGATTTTCCATTGAGGGATGAGTTGATGATGATGACAACGTTATCATCGTGCTTTTCAATGGAGACTATCTTCCAAACAAATTAACCTTCACTTTTGTCTTTTTGTTAATTTCCTATATTTTTAAAATTATAATTCCGTTATTTTAACTTCATTAGTTTGAAGGATCAAAATTGCAAGATTATGTTAGTTGAAGGTTAACTATGCTTAGTCCAGTAATACAGGGACCAAAACTAAAATAATCCTATAACACAGGGACCAATACTTATATCTTCTTCTTCAATATTTAAGAAGCTTATAGGGTTAACATTTGCGCCACGCTTCTATTGTCTTGAAGTTTGACGAAAAAACAGAACATGGAAAAGGGCTTCTTCGAGTTTTTTCATCCTAAAAACAGCTCAGAGAGGCTGGTAAGTATACTTCCCCCATCATGGTATTTGATTGTTTGGGACTTTGTTTTTCTTGATTTTTCTTTTTCTGGAGTTGCGGGGAGTTGCCTCTCTACCTCCCAAGGTAGAGGTAAGGTCTGCGTACACTCTATCCTCCCTAGATCCTGCTTGTGGGATTACACTGGATATGTTGTTATTGTTGTTGATGGAGTTGCGGGCTGTGGATACGGGAAGGAAGGGTAAAGAGAGGAGTAGGCCGTGGTGAGATCTTCATTTGTTTTTTCATTAAGATTAAAATGTCTGAATCTGAATGCACATCTGAATGATTAAGTTGTAGTCTCTAGATCTGCACACTGAATGATTAAAATTGTTTGGTTTTCAACATCTGAATCTACATAATGTAGTTATTAAACAAAATAAATATACAATTCAAATAAAAAATAACTAAATATTAGAAAATAAATATAGATCTAATAAAATTAAATTATTATTGATTAAAAAAAAATGAAACATTTATGTTCGCCAATGATGGTGGAGAGTGGTGGTGCTGATATTTGTGATGGTGGAGGTGGTTGATGTTGTAGTGACTGACGCGCTAGTGGCGAGTGGTGGTGGTGGTTGTGATGGTGGAGTTCGTTGATGTTAGTAATTGACGGTGTTGATGGTGATGGATAAAAAGTTGTGTGGTGGTTAACGATGATGTTGGTGGTTGTTCTAGTTATGATGGTAGAGGTGGTTGGTAGTAAGGATTAACTGCAGTGATGGTAGTGGCTGATAGTGGTGGTGGAGGCAACGACGGCGGCGGCTATTGATATAATTATAGCGATAGAGACGGTAGGTGTGGTAGCGACTGACAATAGTGGTTGTGAGCGGTGGTAGTTGCTAGTGATGATTGTGATAGCAGAGGTGGTAGTCATGGTGGTGGTGGTTGTTGTGGGGTGGGGTGGGGGAGGGTAGTGGTGGTTGTGATGGCAGAGGTGGTTCGTGGTGGTGGTGTGGGTGGTGGGGTTGGGAGAGGGTGGAGCAATCCATACAAAAATACCTCTCAGGGACATTAAGACATTTTTTGGGACAGAAAATGATATTAAGACTTTATTAAGGATCTTAATGATTAAGACCAAATAAGTGCTTAAATCTTAATCTAAACAAATACACTTAATAGCCTATAGTCTGAACCATTCAAAATTAAACCTCCATTAAGTGCAAACAAATGAGGCAAATTCTGCAAGAACTGAAGTACACAATGAAGTTATAGTAATCACTAGGCCGCAACTTTAGAATCACCGTTACATATTTTAAGTGTACTTTCCCTATTAAGTCGAGTATTTGATCTAAGATTCTTGTGGATCCTTTTATTGATTTTAAGTATGCCTTTATAGTTTAAAACTTTGAGTTTATCTGAAATATGTTTCCATCTGATAGAGGCTACTTTTATGATATGGACAATCTGGTTAAAAGAAATTGATAATGTTCTGATTTATTTTTATTTTTTAAATGGAGTTTTTTTTTTTTTTAAACAAAAAATCCCCACAGCTTATATGGATTACAAGAATGGAAAGTTAACCCAGGAGGGTTTTTCTTAGGGATCGGTTTGGAAATATGTGGCCTATAGGAGTCGCCAAAACAGGAAAAGATTCTTATTTCCAATACGGATGAGAGAAATTCGTTGAGGAGAACAAAGTATAGTATGGAGACTTTTTAGTTTTTAACTATTACGAAAAAGGTGTATTTGACTTCAAGTTATTTGGAACTACTTGTTGTAAAAAGAAAGAAGCTGGAGGTGTAAAATTGGTTGTGAAGGAGGGCAAAAAGGAAGAAATAAATGTTGACCCTCAAAAGTGTGTGGAGCCAAAATGGAAAGGTCCCAGCGATAGCAGTAGTTCTTCTGATGATAGTAATGACGACTACATAGTAGAAGAAGAGGAAGAGGAGGAGGACGAAGAATATGATGTTGTCGAAGAAAAAGACGAAGAAGTTGAGGAAGAAGAATTCAAAAGGTAGATGCATGAATGAAGAAGAATTAGAAAAGGTGGAAGAAAAAGAGGAGGAAGAGGAAGTAAAGATTGAAAAGGCGCCGTATTCAAAACATAGACACGTGGAAGAAGGAAAAGATACTAAAAAGGCGCCACGTTCAAAATGCAGATTAATGGAAGAAGAAGATGAAGAGGAGCAGGAAGAAGAGAATCAAAGGGCAAGCATATCCACGAAAAAGATGCCACTTTCAAAACACAGATTCACGGAAGAGGAAGATGATGATGAAGAGGAGGAATATGAAGAAACTGAGGAGGAGGAGGAGGAAGAAGACAATGAAAGGGCAAGAATATTAAAAGAAAGGGCTCCACATTCAAAATGCAGATTCGCGAAAGTGGAAGAAGATGATGAAGAAGAGGAATGTGACGAAGAGGAAGAAGAGAATGAAAGGGCTAGCACTTTTAGAAAAAGGCGCCATGTTCAAAAGTTATACACAAATTAGAGACCTTAATATCTACTCCTCTGTTTCATTTTATATGCAATTCAATTCTTTTCCTTGTTAGAATGTTACTGCAAAAATGACATTTTTATATAATTGGACATGCTCTTGCAGTTATAGAAATGTTTATCACTACATGGTCTAAGGGGTTTAAAAAAAATTACAATAGTTGTTTGGTTCGCTGACAAAATGAGCCTAAGGGTACTTTTTGGTTAGTTCTTGGAATCGCAGAGAGGAATAAGTTAAATCTCATTTTCCTAACACTTTTGGTATGTGTAAAAAGGAACTTCTTTCCTTATTAAAGTCCATATTCAATAAAATACCACCATGTAAAAGGAAATTGATGGATTTTCTCTGAGTTTCCTTAAGAGTTCTGTTTGTGAACCTGACCAGTTAAATTTCTTGATTCAGCTGGATGCAAAAGAGCCAATGTTCGCAAGGAGAGGTATTGCTACGACCATTATGGTACAGAATTATTCAAAAGTGGATGCGCAACTTAGCCTAAAAATCCTTACTTTGTAGCGAAAATACGAGCAGAAAGGAGAAACCAACTGGTAATTAAAAGCCTTAAATAACTATGAATTGTTTTAAAGTTCAACCCTATAGAACTCTCATCCAACAAGTCTTTATTCCGAGTTGCAGTACGTTCCAATTGACGTGGTGAGAGACAATAAACTTAAACTTCCTTCAAGCATGACCATTCGCGCTGCTGGCAAAGAATATGAGACAGAACTTAAGATTTGGAAGGATGGTAGAATATGGCTACATGGAGGATGGCGCAGTTTATGCAGATGGAACCTTGTGGAGAAAAATGATTGGTGCATTTGTGAATTTGTGAGAGGAAAAGGCAAAAAAGGCCTTTACTTGCAAGTTCAAGTTCTTCATGAGGGAGCAAGTTCCAATTCCAACAAAAAAAATAAGAAATAGTTTGTTGATATTCAACACAACATTTTAGTTTTTATTGCCTCAAGTGCTATTATAAGTTGACAAACTTTGAAGACTAAGTGGTGTTGCTTGTTGACAAAAATTGAAGACTTGTCTAGTTTGTGTTGATAGCTCTGGCAATTATTAAGCCAATTGACTGGTGTTTAGACTTGATTAGTTTGTTAAGTACTGTTGTTTGTTACAATACCAGTTTTTAAGACTTGTCTAGTTTGTATTAATAGCTGTGGCAATTAGGCCCATTGATTGGTGTTAAGACTAAAGGCTGGTTTATTTACATTTGAATGTTCAACCCTCATGTGGTCTACTTCTGTTGGAGTTGCTCATGTGGGCAAAGTTTGGCTGGATTGTCCATGATTTCATTTGCAAAACACTGAGTTCGTTATTTGCAAATGGATTATTGAACTTTGGTATTTGAAATATTGGTGAATTGTTGAAAATTTAGTTTGAGGAGTATTCCTGTGATATAATGGTTTTCTAGCACAATACTTCTAGCTTTTTTTTTTTCCAAGTCAAATTCATGTCCAAATACAATAACTTCTAAATAATTTTGTCCAAGTTTAATCTCAAATATTCTTTGTTTTCAACTTCAACCAAGTACTGTTCAAACGCCTACAATTGCTCCTCACTTACTTGTCTGATCTTACTCATGAATTACACATATGTAAATATCTCTATTCAAAGGTGGAACTTAGAAATGAAATTTTAACTCTACTTAAATCGTTAAGAGTGAACTCTTTTATGTTTTTATAATATAGATCTCAGTCTTATAAAAAATTATCAAGAGAGATTGACGCTTTCATTTACTCTTTTCAACGCCCATATTGAAACTTGGAAGGAAGTTTTGAAACCAAGTCAAAGCTATAACATCATAAATGGCAAGATGTGTGGTGCTAAACCAAACTTCTTATCGTTGAACAAAGACTTTGAATTAGCGTTTACTAACAGTACAGAGGTCGTACCTTTCGCCAGCGACTTTATGTTTCGGCATTTCTCCAATAGTTTTATTTCTTTGGACGAATGTGAAAAGTTCACTAACGAGACTTTATTTGGCAAATACATGTATATGTTCATTGAATGTTTTACATCTCTTTCGTTACCTTTTTAGATAGTCAAACACCATTTAACTTCACTTGAAATATATAAAAGGGAAAAGGGTCAAACATACCCCTCTATTTTAATTTATTGGCTAATTTTGCCCTCCGTTAGCCGTAGTAGTCAAATATACCCCTACCGTTACAAGTTGGGGCCAAATATACCTCTACCGTTAGCAAAGTTTTAAAAATACCTCTCATTTCTAATATATTCCCACATAAGCAAGTCTAGTCATTGAAATTGGGTGACATGGACGCCACATGGCATTTAACTTATTCTATGTGGAGCCTACGTGACAATTTTTTAAAAAACAATCTAGAAAATTAACAAATCTGAAAAAAAAATGACTTTTATTAAAAATCTGAAACTTTTTTGTTTTAATAAAACCCGTTTTTTTAAAATATATTCTCGAAATTGGATACTTTAGTTAAAAAATCTGGAAATGATGTATTTTTTTAAATTTGGAAAACTGTAAAGTATTTTTTTTTAAAGTGTCCTAATTTTTTAAAAAAAATCTGGATTAATTTTAAAAAATCTGAAAAACTGATTTAAAAAAAATCATTTTCCAGATTTTTTTTTAAGAAGCGGGTTTTATAAAATAAAATAAAAAATCATATTGTTAATAAAAGCCATTTTTAACAGATTTGTTTTTAGAAAAACCAATTTTCTAAATTGTTTTTTAAAAAATTGCTACGTAGGCACCACATAGAATAAGTTAAGTGCCATATGACGTCCATGTCACCCAATTCCAATGACTAGACTTGTTTATGTGAAAATATGTTAGAAATGAGGGGTATTTTTTAAACTTTGCTAACGGCAACTTGTAACGGGAAGGGTATATTTGACTACTTTGGCTAACGGAGGGTAAAGTTAACTAATAAACTAAATTAGGGGGTATATTTGACCCTTTTCCCTATATAAAAACCTAATTAAATAAGGGAAGAAGAAAAGAACCAAATATTTAAAGGTATATTTAAAACTTTTGGAAAACTAAAGCATAAGGAAGAGAATAACTGGGGAAAAAAAAAAGAGGAAAAGATAAATTGAAGACAGAATTGTAACGGATAAAAGAGGAAATGGTAGTAAATTAAGAAGGAAAAGATAAAACAATAAATGCAATAAATATTTACAGAGAGGTTACAACTTTTAGGTTCTACAATACAAAATATATGTGGCTTTTTAAAGCACTTGAATATTAAGGGCAAAATAGTCATACAATATTTGAAGCACATTGGAGGAAATGATCAAAATGATCCTTGATGTATGGGGTTTTATTGTTTTGGTGCTTAAGGTATACCACTTAATTGAAATAGTCTCTAATGTACGCAAAAGTGATCACTTTTATGCTAAATCCTAAAACCGACGTCCTTTTAGGGTCTTTTTGGAAAATCACATGGTAATTGGAATTGGTGTAATTACTAGGGTATTAATTACATAGCTTAGTAATTACGCAGTATAGTAATTACGAAGACATTTTTATTTTTCATAACGTAATTATAGTGTAATTATAAGCGTAATATTTGGTTATACAAGTGTAATTACGCAGTTCAATTAAATTTTAAAAATAAAAATTAATTATCAAAAATCAAAAGTTAATAGGTGACAAAATATGCGCCTTTATAAATGATATTAAATTGGGTATTTAAGATACATATTGTTTCTTAAAAGTATAAAATACTTAATAATAAGATATGTGTAACTAATATTGAAAAACAATAATTGATATGTCCAATTCATTATAAAAACTAAAAGCATAATTTTGTAATAACATGCACGACTTGTTTGAGAAAAGATTAATATTTATAAATATAACTAGTTATGTACTAAATGCCCACAGATATTAATATATTTTTTAAATATAATTTGTGTTAAAATTAATTACAACAACAACAACAACAACAAAAAGTTAAGAGGTAGTTATATAAAACAAAATTTTCATTCCACTCCTTTAATATTTTAACTTCCATTTTGATGAAATTATTTAATTCAAATCAAATTTGGAACTATTTACATTATAACTATGTATCCTAATTTTCGAAGTTATTTAGTTAAATAAATAAATACATAGTTAATGAACTTTTAAGACAAATACATAATTTAATCGGCTCCTCTCTTAATTAGGGATTAGTGGTTCGAACATGGATATGGAAAAAAATCTTTGGAGGAAGCGGCTACAATAGGCGCGATGCGGTGCGAATTATCGGATTAATTGGGCTCAAATGCGGATATCGAGCACCAATCGATATGAAAATTCATTAAAAATGAGGTAGAAGGTTCGATAATTTTGAAAAGTAGACTTTAAAAACAAAAAAAAAAAAAATTGACATAAATAAATAAGATTAGGACCTAAAAGTAATTAATTAAAAGTTTTAAAAAAATTTGAAAATTATTGTAAGACTACAAAAAAGAGCTTTTGAAAAACTTTAAAAACAAAAAACAAAAAACAAAAAAATTGACTTAAATAAATAAAATAATAAAAGTAATTAATGAAAAAAGTTTTTAAAAATTTGGAAAATTATTTGATCCTCACATTCCCTCTTATATATAATAGTAATGTAATTACATTATTCAAATTTTTGACAAAAAAAATCTGTCAATTCCAATTGAAAAAAGAACGGTATGCAATGTGAAATAGCAAGTCAATACTACTAAATCAAATAAACTAGAACCGAAAATATAACATAAATTCAAAATCTATTTTTAACATAACATAAAATAAGTTTCAACATAATTTAAGTAAATATAATTCAAAAGAAAAGGAAAACATAAGTTTATAAACTCATTTCAATAACGAAATTTTACTTTAATGTCATCATTTGTTATATGCCAAGTTATTAATGACTCATTTCATTCTAATATTAGGAGGTGTAGTTAAAAAAACTGGAATAATACAACAGCTACGCTAAATGAAGAAAATAAAGAAAAATAAACAAAAAATAAAGAATACGAACAATTCCATGGAATCACAAGAAATAAAGGTTGAAAAATGAGAAGAAAGGAAATGAAAGATAAATAATATAAAAAGAAATATATTTTAAAATTAAAATTTTAAAAAGAAAAATAAAATAAAATAATAGAACTAAAAAATAAATTAAAATAAAAACAAAAAGGAAATAAATTAAAATGAAAACAAAAAAAGAAAGAAATTAAGAAGTAACCTGTAATTACACCTTCTAATTACACTCAATTCTCAACCCCCCTTGAGAATTGAAGAGTGCAATTACTACATCTCAATTACACATCCAATTATATACTAACCATATAATTATTTGGCCCGATAAACATGCCAGGATAATTATACTCAATTACACTCAATTCTACGTGGATGGCTTTCCAAACAGGCCCTTAAAAGAAAGCTGTTAAACCTAACTCCAAAATACAAGAAGGTTCTCCTACTGCACTTCTTCATTCTATTTACTTTTAATTCAATACTCTGTTTTATCAACCTAAAAAAAAAAAAAAATCAATACTCTGCAAAATTTTCAGTTAAAATTTTGTACCTCTATACTTTCAATATCTACTAAATTTCTTATCAAATTTTATGAACTATATATGGGCTTTATCTGTTAGTATTAGACAATTTTGTATTAAAAAATTAATTTTATGTTTATCTCGAGTTGAAGTAGCGAATTTTGATTAATTTTCTGATATGTTGCTCTATTTTAAGATAGAGAAAGCGGGCTTATGATGATAGCTAAAAATTATTTTTTGCGGATTTCAGTGAGATTTAATCGTCAATGATCTGACTGTTACATTCATTGAGGCCCTTAATTCTTTCAATTTGTTTCCGTTATCTTACTAAAAGTTTTCATATGAATCTACAATGATACTGCTAGAAGATTTTGATTAACAATCAAGTTAAAAAAGTGTTGCGATGAGTTAAGTACCATATGGTGTCGAAGGGCAGTGGAAGGAGGGTTCACCATGAGCTCAATTTAATTAACGACTTCTCCTTCCACTAAAGCGATCTTCCCAGATCTGAGGGGTGTCATGTGACACTATTTTGTCAATTTTTTTAACTAGATATACATATATAAATAATAAATAAAACAAAAATAGAAGGTAGAAATACTGAAAACAAAGTTGTGCACTGGCCTAGTGGTTAGGTGCTCTAACTTCACGTGCGAGGTAGCTGGCAGGGGCAGAGGGAGGAAGGGCCAAGGGGGTTCATCCTTCGGCGGAAAATTACACTGTTTATACATGGTTAGAATTATTTTTTATGCATATATAGTAGATGTTGAACCCCTTTTGGCTTTTTCGTGCATTTACTTTTTCATATCTTAGTGAAAATTCTGGTTCCGCTACTGACAGCGGGATCAAACTCGCGGGCAATAAAATCCCTGTAGTGGGCGCAATTCGTTAGAAAGCTTATGACTAATAGCCTTAAAACTCTTTATAGTGATTTATTCATTTGCTCACTCCTTTAAATGGTGACACCGCTTATGAAAAAATTCTGCGTATTGGACTTCTTCTTTTCTTCATCTTTAAATTCAGAGTTTTCATGTTTTTGCATCTATTTGAGTGCCAAAAAGCTGAAAGGTTTCACTTTCATTGTAATTTTGAGGATTTTAAAGGTGGAAGTGGAAAGTGAGGTGGAGGAAACATGGAGAAGGAAAAAACAGAAAGTTTTAGGATTTAGAATAAAAGTAATCACTTTTTGCATACATTAGGGACTATTTCAATAAAGTGGTATAAATCAAGGATCAAAACAATACAACCACTATACATCAAGGACCATTTTGATAATTTTCTCTCCCGCTTTTAGTATACTGTGATGGCTATTGAACTGCCAAAATGTGTTCTTAACCAACTTCATTGACTCTTTGCTCGTTTCTTTTGGAGATAATTTGGAGGTGCTAGCTCGGCATTTGGTGATTTCCTTATGCAAGACAACATTTGAAGGAGGTATGCGATCTGAATCTTTTTTTGATATATCAAATGCCTTGATGGTTAAACTTTGGTGGAATTTTTGCACTAAAACTTCTCTTTTGGAGCAAGTTCGTGCTTAATATATATATATACATATATATATATATATATATTGCCATCCTGTTCTGATTTGGAAGCATAAGCAATATAGAGGCGGATCCAAACTTTTGATTTGATGAATATAATTTTGTTCTTACAACTAAACATGTTACTACAAAACTACCATTATATCTAACATTTATTAAAAAATTGTGATTTTTATATACATATATATATAAAACAAAATTTTCATTACTCCTTTAATATTTTAACTTCCATTTTGATGAAATTATTTAATTCAAATCAAACTTCCGTGAATTTGACATTATAACTTATGTATCCTAGGATTTTCTGAAGTTATTTAATTCTAAATAAATAATCTATACATAGTTAATGAACTTTTAAGACAAAACATAATTTAACAGAGAGCGGGAATAAAAAGGGGTTCGAAATGGATATGGAAAAAAAAAATCTTTGGAGGGTTTTGAAGGTGAATTTCGGATGGTGGAAAATATGAAAAAATGGATCGATAGCTTTTGAAAAGGACTTTAAAAACAAAAAAACAAAAAATTGACATAAATAAATAAGATTAGGACCTAAAAGTAATTAATTAAAAGTTTTAAAAAAATTTGAAAATTATTGTAAGGACTACAAAAGTCTAGGCTCGAAATTTCTTTAGTACTTTAAAAACAAAAAAAAAAAATTGACTTAAATAAATAAAATGAGATATAAAAGTAAAATGAAAAGTTTTTATTATTCATCTCTTATATATAATAGTAATATATATATATATTAAATGGGCAATAAGGGATGATATATATATATATATATATATATATATATATATATATATATATATATGACCATGTGATTTGGAAACCCAGAGGCGGATCACTTCTTGATGAGGTCATATTTTAGGTTCTTACAACTAAACATGTTACTACTTTTTTAAAACTACGGGTTCAGAATCTAACATTTATTAAAAAATTGTGATTTTTATATACATATATGTACTCATGTTAAAAATAATGATTGATGAACAAACATGGAGGAAGACGTTCCAAGTGAGATTTTGTGAAAAATAACATACAGCGGGAATAAAAAATGGTTTTGAAGGTGAATTTCTGGTGGTATAAATGGATCAAGGAAGGATCTTTAGCTAACATTCTTCCGCCAACATTATAGCTATGCAAAATGAAGGTGTTTATTATTCATCTTTTAATGCAGCTAATTTTATAATAGATGGGCAGTGGGATGGTGATGACAGACCATGCAGGACCCTCACTTCTTCCGGTAAGTTTTTAGCATCTTCAGCTTGGATTTTTTTTTTTTTTTGGCAACATAGAGGTACGTAACTTCTAATTATACAAACATATTTGGTTGAAAGCGATGCTCACTAAGATTAGCTTTCTCTCCCACCCATTATCAAAAAAGATTTTTTCAAGCTTTTAGATGAGGTACTTTCTCTCTCTAACAAACTTCAACTTCAACGCAATGGGGTGGGGTTTTTGGTCTCTCGATAATAGTTCCACCACAGACAAGTCTAGAGGATCTAAGTTAAGGGGGGGGGGGGGGGGGGGTAATTGTGTACTCTTACCCAAAATATAGTAGGAGTCTACTACTGCTGCTTTATTGCAAGCTATTAAATACATTATTTGGACAAAATGTACGTGCAAGGTAGGTTGTAACATTGAAGTAAAGCTTACACCATTGCAGTGCTTCTCATCGCAAGAACGAGAGGGAGAAAATATTATATACACGATGACCTTGAAGTTGCATAATTTACAAAGGAAATGAAGACTCCGTATGATCTCTGTGGAGAAGGGTCTTAGCACGAACCTTGTCTCGAACAAAATGGAAATCAATCTCCATACGTTTCGTGTGAGAATGGAAAATGGGATTGGCTGTTAAGTATGTAGCATTCAAATTGTCAAACCAGAGAATCGGTGTAGAAGAGGTAAATCAGCCAATTTCTCGGAGTAAAAACTCCACCCAAGTGATTTCTGAAGTTGCAGCAGCTAGTGCTTTATGCTGGGCCTCAGTGCTTGATCGGGATACAGCTCTTTTCTTCTGTGATGACCATGATATCAAATGATTAGACCATGATATCAAATGATTACCCATGTATATGGCAAAGCTAGTGGTTGACTTCCTATCATCGACATCTCCGCCCCAATCAGAATCTGTATAGCCATGAAGTAACAGTAGATCAACGTAAAAAGAACAGACCATGAGCTAAAGAGCCTTTGATATATCGCACTATATGTTTCACTGCCACCCAATGAATATCCATAGAACAATGCATGAATTGAGAAACCTTTTTCACTGCATACGCCACATCCGGACGAGTGAAGGTCAAGTACTGCAGCCCACCAACTATGCTACGATACAACATCGGATATTGAATGGAACACCACCAGATGATGAAAGTTTGGAATATGGGGAAATGGGAGTGCTAACAGGACAGCACGACTCCATCTGGACACGTCGAAGGAGCTCCTCAACATATCTCCTTTGAGATAAAAACAATCCTTCGTTCGTCCAAGATGAAGTTATACCCAAAAAATAGGATAGGGTCCCCAAATCACGTACTGCAAATTGGGACTGGAGTTGCACAACCAAAGACTTAAGACCATCAGGATTATTACCAAGCACCAAAATGTCATCCACATATATATTAGACAAAAAAGCTTGTCGCTAGGAGTAGACATAAAGAACAAAGAACTATCCGTCTAAGAACCCGAGAATCCTAGCGAAGTGAGAGCATCAGTGAGTCGCTTGTTCCACATCCGAGGAGCTTGTTTGAGACTATAAAGGGACCGTTTGAGAAGACACACATGATCCGGACAAGAGGGATCTACAAAAACAGGAGGTTGAGACAAATAGGCAACTTCATCCAAGTTACGATGAAAAAAAGCATTGGAGATGTCCAACTGTGTGACATGCCATCCGTTAGTCACAGCCAAGGATAACAACAACCGAATTGTGGCGGGCTTAACTACTGGACTAAATGTATCCACAAAATCAATCCCAGGTCGTTCTTGATACCCTTTGGCGACAAGTCGTGCCTTGTAACGATCTACAGAACCATCGGCTTTCAGCTTCGTCTTAAATCACCCATCGACAAGACAACCAATGATATTCTGAGTTGGGGACGAAGGAACAAGCTGCCAGGTGCCATTGCGTATTAACGCATTGTATTCGTCAGCCATAGCATGGCGCCAGTGCTCATTCTTAACAGCCTGAGAATAGCAAGAAGGTTCCTCAAAGGCATGAGTAACAGGCAGCAGACATGGAGAATGACTGCTTAGGCTATTAGTGAACCAGTTTGAGCTCGAGTGACCATACAGCGAGCAGGTGGTGAATGTGGCAACTCAGGTTGTGGTGACACAGGTTTTGCCGTTGGATTTGGAGGCTGAACAATGACAGGTGGGAGCTGTGAAGGTGGCTGGGATGCAGGCAGCTCGGGTATCGGCGGGGTAAGGGACTGATCTGGTTGAGAACGATTTGGTATAGGAGGCTCGGAAGGGTGAGAAAAATTATCTGGAGATGGAAGCATTGTAGGAGAAAGAGGTATTTGTAGTATGAGAGGATCCGTGGGAGCATTGGTTGATTTCATGGGCACCAAGGCATCCTTTGAAGAAAATGGAAACATAAATTCATCAAAAATAACATAACGAGATACAAAAATTTTTGAGGAAAGAGGATCCAAAACATTTATATCCTTTGTGAATTTTACTGTATCCCAAGAGCACCCACGGTTTATATCGAGGTGACAATTTGTCTTTTGTGTAAGGACGAAGCCAAGGGAAACATAGACAACCAAAAACACGCAATAGAGAATAGTCTGGATCCTTTTGAAAAAGTGCATGAAATGGTTATCGATTTTTCAACCGTGGTGTGGGTAATCTATTAATAGTATACACAGCAAATTCAAATGCATTTGTCCAAAAATGAGTACGTACATTGGCATGATGTAATAATGCTCACCAGTCGACAATATGCCTATGTTTACGTTTTGCACAACCATTTTGTTCTGTAGTGTAAGGACAAAGAAACATGTGTAATTCCATTGTCACGTAAATAATTGGTCAAGGCTTGAAACTTCCCCTCCCCAATCAGCTTGAAAACATTTAATTAGGTGACCAAAGTATTTTTCAACTAGAGTGCTAAACTGAATAAAAATTGAAAGAACGTCAGATTTAAAGCGAAGAAATTCCAAGTATATTTGCCGAAATGATAAAAAAAGATCACAAAATAACAATAACCATCATTAGAAACAACAGGGGCATGGCCCCAAACATCCGAACAAATTAAATCAAGAGAGGCAGAGGCCTGAAAACACTACAACAACAACGACGACAACAACAACCCAGTGAAATCTCACCACGTGGGGTCTGAGGAGGGTAGAGGCCTGAAAACACTCACTAAAAGAAATCTTATGACTTTTGCTAACAGCACAAGTAGTGCTAAACTAGGAGATTTACTAGACTGAAAAAGAATAGATGGTAATGCTTGACGAACTGTTGGATACAATGCATGAGCCAGACTAGCATGCCAAACACCAAGAGATGCTGCAAAGGAGTTGAAGAGGATAGTCTTTTTCACAGGGAGCGAATATAATCCTCTGTTAGCCCTGTGTGTAGTGGTGCCCTCATTACCAAATCCTTAATTAAAAAATGGTCAGGAAAGTATTCAGCAGAAACATTGTTAGATGTAGCAAAGGAACTAATGGAGACTGAATTTTGAGTAGCCGTAGGAACATGAAGAATATCTTCAAGTTTGAATTTTTTGTCAGAAGCAACAATAGAGCTAGCACCTATATGATGAGAGATTGGTAACTTAGAGCCATTACCTAGAGTTAGTTCCTCAGGACCTTGATATTCAGAGTGAATGCCAAGGTTATCCAATTCAGATGTTAGATGATGCGTGGTGCCATTATCCATCAATCAATTCTGGCTAGGTGGATTTTGGGTGTTTGCTAGGTTGGTTGCTAGGTTGGAGACAGGTCGTCCAGAAACCCGAGTGCCATTAGATGTCTTAAGTGATGGTTAAACTCCTGCAGTATGGCCTTTTCCTTCACAATTGTGACAAACAATTTTTGACATATCAGAGGTTGAAGAAAGAATGTTGGAGGATTGAGTGGTGCTCCAGAACCACGTAGTTGAGTCGTCTGAGAAAACCATGATTTTGAGAACGTCCACAACCCCTATTACCTCTAAATCTACCACTACCACGACTGGGACAAAGGAACTCTGAGTAAATTGGGCCGTGGGTGCTATGACATTAAGAGTCTCATCTCTCTTTAATTGTTGTTCTTCATTCAACAATAATCCATATAAAGCATCAAACGAGATATCCTCTTGACGCGATTCAAGCGATCTTGTAAAGGGACGATAGGCTGGTCCCAGTCCAGCAAGAACAAATTCGACTAAACCATCATTACTAATCGGATGCTGCAATGCAGCCAACTTGTCCGTAATTCCTTTTGCCTTTGCACATAGGACTCAATACTGGTATTGTCTCTCTGCAGTGTGTGTAGTTTTTTTTTTGACTCACGAATTTGGGGCTTCGAACCTGAGGCATACACAGCAACCAGTTTGTTCCAAGCTGTTTAGGCTGTCTCAGCACCAACCAGTTAGGGTAATATTCCTTCGGATACGGAAGCAACGATCCAACCTTCTGACTGGTTAGGTTGATTACCAGTCAGAACCTGACTTGGAATCACCTGACTGCCATCAATATGGTGACCAAGTCAATACACTGAGAGGCTTTCTAATATGTTGAATTGAAAATACACTGCCGTATTTATACTTACAGATCAGTCCTAGAATAACTTATGTACAGAGAATAACAATGCTATGCTAACTAGGCCACAAGTAAACCAGTTGGTAATATACAATTGAACGTTATCCTTCTTCAGTACGGTTAGTTTTCCACACACCCCATCTGGACGCATGTACCCCAAAAAACATGGCTATGTTGTACTAAAATGGAGTACTAGAATTAATCACTTTGCCTTGGATTGTACTATAATCTTTTGCTCTGCAGATTGGACTATTTTGCATCTTATTTTGGGTGTTCTATTATCTTATGAAGAGGTGTCAGGTCAAATAGTGAATAAGAATGAGATTGACTCAATGTTCATGACAAAGTGCCAATGCAAGTAATTCACTAAGTGCAGGTGATTGCTGGTTTTCAAAGAAATAATTTCCCTTTTACTTATCTAGGCTATCCAGTTTGTAATGGTAGAAGAAAAAAACTGTATTGTGTTGAATTGGTTTAAAAAGTTGAGTGCATGTTGCTTTCTTGGAAAGGAAACCATTTGTCCTTTGCTGGCAAACCAATCTTGATTCACATGTGATTCAATCTATGCCTGTCACACCCTTTTTTTCGGATATAAATAATTATTTCAAAGTTTAAATTTATTTTAAAAAGGGGTTTTCCACATGAAGTGACGTTTTGAAAATGAATTATTTATTTGTTACGGAGTCGCCACTTGAAATTGAGTTTTGTTGTTCAAGTCACCTTATTAAATGCCTAATCAAAAGGAAAATTGACTCTTTAATTATTGGTCTGCGAAAATAAAAGTTCGGGTAAGGAATTCTGTTGACCAGGAGAAGGTGTGAGGTACCCCTCGAGTCCCGTGGTTCTAGCACGGTCCCTTTATCAACATATATCTGGCTTAAATTATTTTTTAGAATACATTATGCTTATGAGTAGGGGTGTTCATGGTTCGATTTGGGTCGGTTATTGATTAAAATCATAATCAAACCAATTTAGTCAGTTTTTAAATGTCTAAAACCATAACCAAACCAAATAAAATAATAACCACCGATTTGGTTATTATCGGTTTGGTTCGATTTTTTGGTTTATGACTAGCAGCCATGAGACTTATCAGTAAAACATTAAAAAGTTGAAAAAAAGCATGTCTTTTTTTGGTTCAAACGATAACTTTTATTTATAGTTTAAGGTGGAACAGACATCATAGAAACATTTTCACTATTAGTGATAGTGTAGTACTCAAGTTACCCAAAGTTGCTAAACTATTACATATAGAGCTAAAAACTAACTTAGTAGTGGTCGCACCATTTTTGTCATCTTAATACACATACCTGAAAATAAAGTAAAGCATAGGAGCTTTTAGTTGTTGTTACAAATATACATATTAATTAAACATAAAGACTACCTAAAATTAAAATGAAAATATATGAAATAAAAAAAAATTGTGTAATGATCCCAAACTTTGGGGCAGTACTTGCATTTTGCCCTCAATTCTCTCATTTTATTAAAAAAACTTTATGTAATGATCCCAAACTTCAGATGTTTTTCTATCATTATCCCCAAGCCTAGGGTCTCGACTACAAGGAGTTAATCTTTTCTGCTTTTTAGGAGGATTACCCACGGAAGAAGTATTAGGGCATTATTAGGGCATTATCATGTGCTTGAGTTAAAGAATCTTGATGTTATCGATGTATCTTCTATGGGAACCTTCAAATCTACAACCTTTGTCCTTTTCATGTGAAAAATATTAGAAGTTTAGGACCTATTCAGATAAGAAAAAAGAAAGGTATAAATTCGGAAAAAAAGAAGAAACAACCTAAAATCAAATGGGCGACAAAGAAAGGCTAAAAATTTAAGTTAAAGACATTAGACTCTAACGTGAACACTGTTAGTAGGTTTACACTCAACACTTAAAAGAGTTAAAAGACATAAACAATAATGTGAAATAAGTAGACCAAAAATCAAATTAATGATTAAAAGGTATAAAATATTTATAATTATTTATGAAAAAATAATATTATACATATAAATAATTATAAAATTTATGTATATAATTTATCGGTTCGGTTCGGTTATTTTTTAATAGAACCATAACCAAATCAAATATTATCGGGTTTTAAAATTTAAAACCAAATCAAACCAAATGTCGGTTTTTTTATTCGGTTTGGTTAAATTTTCAGTTTGGTTTTGGTTTTAACCAAAACCGTGAACAACCCTACTTATGAGCTTAAGATTACTTATTTCCCGCTTTCTTTGACGACTTTATCTATTTCAGTTTGATACAGTAATTAATACCCATTATATCAAAAATATTATAGTAGATACCAAATTGTGCTACAATAATATCCACTTCAACTTTCAAAATTCCAAAAAACCATCCAGATATATGTTCACAAAGCAAGGCAAGTAACCTATAAATCAAATTTATCCACATTCTTAAAAACTAACGAAGAAATAAAAGAAAAGTCAAAATTTTCCCCAAGACAAAAATTACTTGTTACTCTCATAGCCGGAACATTTTACATGCTTTAAAGCTAAAAGGAACCATAGATTGACATTTACCAAATCTCAACATCTCATTTAAGGACTGAAAGATCAATTTAGTAACACTGCTATCAATTCTAATTCTCGAAAGAAATTAAATTACAGCATTCAAAGGCTTACTTTTTATGTTAACAAATTTTTACAAACTCATAATGGAATAAACTATTAATGATGTTAGAAGAAAAGTTCTAACGTCATGTTTTACTAACAAATTCCAGAGCCATTAAAACATGAAGACTCGTTCCTTATATTTAACAATCTTTTAAGAACACAAACGAAAACCATTGAATATAATGTTCTACATAACTCAAAAAAATCATCAAAACTTATTGTATGTCTAAAAGAGTATCTCCATACTAAAAGGACAGAAAATAAATCTGAGAGAGTCCAACATATTCTAACTGCAATTTAAACTCGAACTCAAACATATATAAGTTTCAACTTCGATATCAATATTACTCCAAGCTACTAAACATCAAAAGAATTTATCCCATCTTAAATGATTCCTCAATGAAACGTTGATTCATATAAAATATTGAAATAGAGTAGTAACGGGAATGAACCTTCAAATTCTTTTCGATTAACAACAAAAGCAACGTACAATCTACAGATTTCCAAAGCAAGTGTAACGACCCGTCCTGTCGTTATTAGACTTTCCTCCGCTCGTGTACAAAAGCTAAATTGATTTGTTGTACGATTAGTCTTCAAGGGGAAAAATTTCATTAAATTTTAACTATAGTCGAGGCAGTCGAACAAAAAGGTGTGGGGCCCGGTGGACGTGCTTCGTCGCGGCGATCGATGTACCGCCGTAGCGAGTCCGCCCCAGCGGACAGAGGACCGCTGCAGCAGTCGACGCGAACCAGACCCAGTTAAAGACCTTATTTCGTGATTTAATCACACTTTTCCACCAAACCTTCTTCTAAGCCGTCACTTGGGGGAAATTCTGGGCAGAGCACATAGAGACTTGAGTAAGGTAGCCCTTCTAACCTTTCCTTTTGTTATCTTTTCTACAATTAATTCCTCACCGCTAGGTTTAACCTCCAAAGGATAATAAACATGGAGTTCTTAAATTGCTCACGCATTAGAGGGATGAAATAGGCAGCATAAAATCGAAAACTGGTAGTTCGCTAAATCCTATTATAGATTATTACTCTAGGTAGATAAACAGAACCCAAAGGACAGCGATTTCAATAGTTAAAGAGAGGTTGGGACTTGAGTTCTTGAATGAGAAATATGAAGGCAAGGGTAGTCAATTATAGAATCTAGATTAATGCGCATGATTTATTTTGACTCTCGCTATTGAAATTCGTGCTACTCCTAGACTTGTCCGTCGTGGTCTCCGGATTTGGAAGCAAAGGATGAAGACTCCATGATGGTTCGTGGCACCTGCTCGGCCTCGAGGTAGGTTATGGTTTACTTGAGTTAGACTTTGATTAGCGAAACATATATATGTTATAGAATTGACGGGAGAAAACATGATTAGGTCTTCAGACGCGGAGTTCGGTTGGTTATTAGATAGATTGATATAAATTGTTGAATTACGTGGGTTTGTCGCCATTGAGTGAGTAGTTGAACCAAGGTGAATAATCATTATGCTTGGGGGAATATGGTGGTGTTTATGTTCTTAAAGTGATTAAGTTAGAAGGTGGGAGTTCGCATACGTTCGGAGTTGATCATTATAGGGCTTGTCGTGCTATTGGGCGGGGTGACTCTTGTGGTAATTGCATGTATTCATGTCTTGATTTAGCGGATTTCATAGCCGTGTGATTAATGAGCGGAGTTAATTGGGTCTTATTATGACTTATGGCATGATGCCTTGTGATATTGGTATTGATATTGTTGACTGATCATGTTCCACATTGACTGTTGGACTGAACATACGTTGAGATTCACATTGTGATCAGATACAGAGATATAAGTATATATAGAGGCACATTTGACAAGGGGTGAGCATGTGGCCTAGTTAAGGGCTCGTGATCTGAGGTCAGTTCCGGAGTGAGTGGTACGTGGACACCATGGGTCCCCTGCAGGTCATGACTATTTGGGCAAACAATATCATTTAGCATGTGTGTACAAATAGGATACTAACTCGGGTTGCATTACATTTTACTTACTTATATTTGTGTGATAGAGGTGATTCTCGTCTTGGCTACATTACATTGACTCATAACTCATTCTAGTGCATTCGTACTTGATTTTCCTTGCTGTTGAGCTATTGTGGTTACACGTAATTTCATGGTCTTGTTTGACAAATTAAGGGAGGTTATGTTAATGGGATCCCACTAGAATGGCTAAGGTTGGAACGTACGGGAGGAATATTATCGTCATCCACATTGCTCGTGCTTACTCTTATTGTCTAATTGATGAATTATTACCAACTGATGTCTATTTGAATTACTACGTTGTTGAGTCTCCCCGTCAAACCATGAGTCTGTTAGATCGCTAGAAGAAAGGTGAGGTTTGATGATTTCAATTGAAATGGGTTGACATGAAGGGTGTCGCCCTGACTTATTTATTATTGAGGATTCGGTGGTCTAGGAATCCTTCCGAGCTGAAACCGGTTGTTGCTTGTTAGTCCTTATTTTATGTTAGTAGGTTGATATGGTAATGGTAAGAGGATACGAATATGCTTAGGGTAGAGTTGTCACTTGTGGGGGAGGATTCATAAAGGTGTACGATTGTACTTATCTATGTATCTTATTGATTTTATATTGTATTGCATGAACTAATCTTAGTCGGCCTATGATGCTTACCAATACATGTGGTGTACTGATACTACTCTTGCTACATTTCTTTTTTGGGGTGTAGATATGTTTCATGTTATTGCTTGAAGGTTTCATTTAGTTGTAGTGGCGGAGATCTTCCTACCGCTTCTGCGCATCTCGTTCCAAGGCAGAAATTGTGTCATTTTATTTTAATTTTGTTCCTCTGCATTGTAGAAGCTCTTATACACGTCTAGACTAGGTCCCGAGGAGTTGTAATTTCTAAATTTTTAAAGAAAGGTAGTTATGCTTCATGCTTACTAATCATTATTGTATGTTGTTACGTTGTCAATTGATTTTATTAGTGGATTGGTTGGTAAGGGTTCGCCTGCCAGGTGGGATAAGGTAGGTGCCCTCACGATCCGTAATTTGGGTTGTGACAGTTGGTATCAGAGCCTTAGGTTTCCGGTCTCACGAGTACAAGAGCAATATCTAGTTGAGTTTTGTGGAATGGTACGAAGACGTCTGTACCCATCCACGAGGCTATGGGGCATCTAGGAAACTTCTTTTCTTTCCTTCTCATTATGCTATCTCAGTCCGTTTCATCTCTAAGTTGAATCCAATTGGTATCTGGATGATCCCAATTGGTATCTCGACGAGTCCAATTGGTATCTAATCGATTCCCATTGGTATCTAGCGATGTCGTCCTATTGATGACCTGTGAATTATGTGTGTACATGACGTGTGTAGACGATGAGTTTCCTATGTTGTACAATCCTGTTAGGCATTAGAAAAACGCCCACTGACTCAAACCTTTCGCCGCAGCGGTGTACACACTGCCACAGCGGATTCGTCATGGCGGAACTTAGTCTACTACAGCGGACCTTCACGTTTTCAAAATCCTTGCCAATGCGAAGCCTGCTTTGCCATAGCGAATTCTCTATAGCGGAAATCCATCGCTACAGTGGTCAACATTTTCCAATGACCAGATCCCCTGTTTCACATTTTCTCAACCTGTGCAATTCATGCAAAACTCAAAGAAAACCAGAAATTCCAAAGCCACAACTTCATAAAAGCACCTAGCCCAACGAGGGCAAAAGTCATTCAGTGCCAAATCACAAATATCCAAAAACAAATACGGAAAAACAAAGGAAATTGTTCAAAACATCCAACCAAAACAACCCAAAAACAAAGTAAACCATCGTCTAAAATAAAGGCCCTACACGGGCAAGGAAAACCATGCTTGGCTTGGGGGGAGGGGTGGGGGTGGGGGGGGTGAAAGAGACACCTAGGCCACCGCCTTACCCCGGCTCGTTACCTCCTGACCACTATTTCCAGAGCCACCAGAAGAGTCACTGTCGAGCCCGGACCGGCTCAAGAAGGAGAACTGCTAGAAGTCGTTCTTGGTCACCTTGGGTAGCTTCGAGTTGGGGTATGCCTTTCCACATTTAGGTAAACAACTTGTCCCTAGACCGCCTTTTCTGTTTCTCCTTCTCGAGGTCCGCCCGGAGGCTTCCCTAGGCCTCAGCCATAGAAATATACACGCCCTGCAAAGTGTTTACCGACTCCTGCATCTTCGTCTGAGCATCCAAATATTTCTTCATCTCGTCCGGAGTGAAACCCCTCCACCCAACAGCAGACTAGACGAACCAAGCCTCCTTGGAAGGCCGGCCTAAGCCCAGCATCGTACTCTTCATAGCCACTATCTCTATATCAATCTACTCGAACGGTCCCTGAGCCGGAGGCTGTGAAGGGACAGCCCCATCCCCACCCTCCTCTTGATCATCACTGCTGTAATTATCAGAGTCAAGCTTTCTCTTCTTGCTTCGGCTTCTCGATCCCTTCACCCTCAGTGGGTCAAAGTCAACTTCTGAATTGACCATGTTATCAATAGGCTCCTTAGGCACCCGAGCCCGCTTACACAACAGGGTAATAAGGGAGGGGAAAATCAAACTCGGACCCGGCTTGGCCAGAATAGCCTTCCACTCCAGGATCACCTGCCTCCCCACATTCACTAGCACCCCATCCAACACACAAGCCACCACAAATGCCCGGGGGTAGGTAACGGCAGTAGTGTTACTCGAAGGGGGAATTCGGAGAGACAATGTTCAGCTACCTGCGAGCGTCAGCAGAAAATTAGCAACTTTTAATCCCGGTCTGGCTATTAACCTAAGTGGTCTTACGCCTCTTTTTCTCCGAAACCAGCATAGATACCAACCAAGGACCATTACCGTCGTGGTCCCTTGCATTCATCTCATCGTCCGGGACGTTGTCCAGCTCATAGATTGTGTTAATCACCTCAGCCCCAATTTTCACCCTGACGCCCCGAATCAGGATCTCTAGATCCGAAGAGGACCAGTCCACAGTAGGGAGCATAACGTAAAACTTTTAGACCCAATTAGCATTGTATTTACCGGGGTCCTCAACCAATTTATTCTATCCTAATATCCTGTAGGCGGTTGTAAATATACGGGGCATACTCATCCACCTCATCTATAATAAAGCCCCGCTCAGCCAACAACACCTTGCTCTGCTTATCCATGTAGCACCTTTTGCATTAGGGAGTGGGAAATTTTTCATAAGTGGGAGCTCCCTCATTTTGGGCCATTTTTTCGGAGGAGAGTAAGTACCTACGCAACGAAACCATGTTAGTTATTGTTGTATCACAATCGATCTGAAATTAGATGTAGGACAGACCAAGGAAAACCAACAAAAAGAAAATCAACCCAGGTGTGAAGCAAGTAGTATTTTGATTCTGCCTCTGCAGCCTCTGCTACAGCAATGCCGATATCGCGGTAGCTAGCCCTCTACGGTGAGCCCGCGAATTGCTACGGCGAACATCCCCATTTCCCTTACTGTCGCGTCAGCGCTCCAGTGAGCGCTATGGCGGGTCCACTATAACGGTACGTGTTCCACTGCAGCGAATTTGTCTTCCCCAGCGAGAAAAACCCTGGTCCCCCAAAAATGGCTTCTCAAAATTTTGACCAAATTTCTATAGATTTCGACATAGATCGGGTAATATGTTAACATGCATGTCGTTTACACCCCATGAAACACCTTTTTAACAACAAATAGACCCAGAAACTCAAGCATTATCGAAAAACTCTTCTACAAGTACCCCCACCATCCCAACAAGGTTTCACCCCTAAAATCTAGTAAATCTTAAGTAATGGACAATATTGAGACTTTGTGAATGTTAGATAACACGCTACAATTCGAGATATCCCTTCCCCAAGTGGCCAAAACCCTTGTTCCACCATAATACAAGTTCTTATAATACCCAAAATTTAAGCATGGAAAATTCAGAATAAAGACTTCTAATCACTTTCTAGAGTGGTAGAGAGGGGTATATACCTTGAGATAGCTAAGGAATTGAGATGATTTTCAAGAATCTGACCCTTATTTTTGCACCAAAAGTTTTCTTCTTTTGTGGGATTTGTGAAGTGTAGAAGATGAATGGGAGTGTGAAGGGGTTTAAATGGGAGTAAATGGAGAAGATTAGAGGGTTAATGGAGTGACTGAGAGGAGTAGATCGTGGGAAATAGGGGGGATCGAATCGGTTAAAGGGACGGGGAAAGAATGAAATATGGGGAGGTAAAATGAACCATCCCTTAAACTACCTGAGCAATTTCGCTGCAGAAGTCGCAACCACTGTAGCGGTATGCGGATTTCTTCAGACCTCGCACCCGCGGCCTCGAGTCGCGGTAGTGCCTCATCGTTACACCTTTTTAACTGTATTGTTTCGTCTATGCGTGCGCTTCGAGTTAGCCTCCCAAATTGAGTGTACGGCCTTACAAGACCCAGTAATGTCAAAAGAGTTTAGTACCTAGTTCCCTTCGTTTTTTGGTTGTTCAATTCAGGATGTTCTTCGAATAACATGAAATATTAGTTTCCGTTAGCAAATAACCTCGAGTGCAAACTGGGACTAATTTTCAGTCGGTGCGCGAAGGCCTTGAATCAAAAAATTGTATTGCAATCTTAGTATGAACTCCCTGGACCTTGTAACACTTAGGGTGACGTGACCGTTCAATACCACGCCACCTTAGACTGTTCGGGGACGAAAGCTAAGTTGATTTGTTACGTCCGATCATTATTAGACTTTCCTCCGTTCGTGTACAAAAGCTAAGTTGATTTGTTGTATGATTAGTCTTCAGGGGGAAAAACTTGATTAAATTTTAACTATAGTCAAGTCAGTCGAGCAAAAAGGTGTGGGCCTCGGTGGACGCGCTTCGCCGCGGCGGTCGATATACTATCGTCGCGAGTCCGCCCAGCAGACAGAGGACCGCTGCAGTGGTCAACGTGAACCAGACTCAGTTAAGGACCTTATTTTGTGATTTAATCCCACTTTTCCACCAAACCTTCTTCTAAGCCGTCACTTGGGAGAAATTCTGGGCAGAGCACATAGAGACTTGAGTAAGGTAACCCTTCTAACCCTTCCTTTTGTTATCTTTTCTACAGTTAATTCCTTACCGCTAGGTTTAACCTCCGGAGGATAACAAACATGGAGTTCTTAAATTGCTCACGCCTTAGAGGGATGAAATAGGCAGCATAAAATTGGAAACTGGTAGTTCGCAAAATCCTATTATAGATTATTACTCTAGGTAGATAAACGGAACCCAGAGGAAAACGATTTCGATAGTTAAAGAGGGGTAGGATTTGAGTTCTTGAATGAGAAATATGAAGGCAGGGGTAGTCAACTATAGAATCTAGATTAATGCGCATGATTTGTTTTGACTCTCATTATTGAAATTTTTGCTACTCCTAGACTTCTCCGTCGTGGTCTCCGAATTTGGAAGCAAAGGATGAAGACTCCATGATAGTTCGTGGCACCTGCTCGGCCTCGAGGTAGGTTATGGTTTACTTGAGGTAGACTTTGATTAGCAAAAACGTATATGTTATAGAATTGACGGGAGAAAGCATGATTAGGTCTTCAGATACGGAGTTCGGTTGGTTATTAAATAGATTGATATAAATTGTTGAATTACGTAGGTTTCTCACCATTGAATGAGTAGTTGAACCATGATGAATAGTCGTTCTGCTTGGGGGAATATGGTGGTGTTTATGTTCCTAGAGTGATCAAGTTACAAGGTGGGAGTTGGCATATGTACGAAGTTGATCATTATAGAGATTGTCGTACTATTGGGCGGGGTGACTCGTGTGGTAATTGCATGTGTCTTCTTTAGAATATTCTTGTCTTGATTCGGCGGATTTCATATCTGTGTGATTAATGAACGGATTTAATTGGGTCTTGTTATTACTTGTGGCATGATGCCTTGTGATATTGATATTGATCGATCATGTTCCATATGTATCGGAAATACACCGAGATTCATATTGTGATCACATATATATATATATATATATATATATATATATATAAAGGCACATTATATATATAGGGGTGAGGATGTGGCCTAATTAGGGGCTCCGATCCGAGGTCAATTCCAAAGCGCATGGTATGTGGACAACGGGTCCCCCCGCAGTCATGGCTATTTGGAAAAACAATACCATTTAGCATGTGTGTACTATTGGGATACTAACTCGGGTTGCATTACATTTTACTTACTTATATTCGTGTGATAGAGGTGATACTCATCTTTGCTGCATTACATTGACTAATGACTCATTCTGGTGCATTCATACTTAATTTTCCTTGTTGTTGAGCTATTGTGTTTACACGTAATTTCATGATCTTGTTTGACAAATGAAGGGAGGTTATGTTAATGGGATCCCACCAGAATGTCTAAGGTTGGAACGTACGGGAGGAATATTATCGTCATCTGTATTGCTCGTGCTTACTATTACTGTCTAATTGATAAATTATTACAAACTGATGTCTATTTGAATTGCTATGTTGTTGAGTTTGCCCGTCAAACCATGAGTCCGTTACATCGTTGGAAGAAAGGTTTTGGTGATTTCAATTGAAATGGGTTGACATGAAGGGTGTCGCCCTGACTTATTTATTATTGAGGATTCGGTGGTCTAGAGTCCTTCCGAGCTAAAACCGATTGTTCTTCGGTAGTCCTTATTTTCGTTGGTAGGTTGATATGGTAATGGTAAGAGGATACGAATATGCCTAAGGTAGAGTTGTCACTTGTGGGGGAGGATTCATAGAGGTGTATGATTGTACTTATCTGTGTATCTTATTGATTTTATACTGTATTGCGTGAAGTAATCTTAGTCCTCCTATGATGCTTACCAGTACTTGTGGTGTATTGATACTACTCTTGCTACATTTCTTTTTGGGGTGTAGATATGTTTCAGGTTATTGCTTGAAGGTTTCATTTAGTTGCAGTGGCGGAGATCTTCCTACAACTTCTTTGCATCTCGTTCCACTACTAAAACAAAAGGACATTTTCGACCTAGAAATTTCGACCACATTTTTGGTTGAAAAAAATCAACCACGCGCGGTCGCAAAATCAAGAATTTAATTTTTATTTTATTTTTTATAGGATTTCGACCACACGGGGTCGATTTTTTAAAATGAAAATATAATTTCGACCACGTGTGGTCGAAATTAAATTTTGTACAAATAGTAAATGGGAAACATTTAATTAAAAAAAAGAAGAAGCTAATTTCGACCACACACGGTTGAAAATTGGGCCACATTTAGACCAGATCTGGTCTTTAATTTTCATTTCGCCCTTTCTCTTTCTCTCTCTTTCCTCTCTCCCTCTCCTCTCTCTACCCACACGACCTCTCTCCCTCTCCTCTCTACCCACACCACCAGCCCACCGCCCCCACCCACCCCGTACGCTCAACACCGTTTATTCGACCAGATTCACCCCTCATTTTTCGTATACGCTATTTTTTTTTTTCCAATGTCATGAACGCAAGCCCCAAGTTGAATATATATATATATATATAGATTTGATAACTTTATTTAGTGTTCAATATTTGTTTTAGGGTTTATATTATTTTTTTTTTTTTTTTTTTTCGGATTTTGAATTGAAATTGAATGAAATATTGATATTGAATGTTGTGTTGAAATATTGATATTGAATGAAATCAAGCGCTGTTTGAATTAGGCATGAGAAAAATCAATTTATTTCCTCCAAAATTCAAGGATTCCGAACACTACTTCCATAGTTCGGATTATACTCAAAATTCTTTTCTTATATATATATATATATATATATATATATATATATAACCACACACACACACACACACACAATATATATATATAAAGGCACATTTGACAGGGGGTGAGGATATGGCCTAGTTAGGGGCTCGTGATCCGAGGTCAATTCCGAAGCGCGTGGTATGTGGACACCATGGGTGCCCTGCAGGTCATGGCTATTTGGAAAAACAATACCATATATATATATAAAGGCACATTTGACAGGGGGTGAGGATATGGCCTAGTTAGGAGCTCGTGATCCGAGATCAATTCCGAAGCGCGTGGTATGTGGACACCATGGGTGCCCTGCAGGTCAGGGCTATTTGGAAAAACAATACCATTTAGCATGTGTGTACAAATGGGATACTAACTCGGGTTGCATTACATTTTACTTACTTATATTCGTGTGATAGAGGTGATACTCGTCTTTGCTGCATTACATTGACTCATGACTCATTCTGGTGCATTCATACTTGATTTTCCTTGTTGTTGAGCTATTGTGTTTACACGTAATTTCATGGTCTTGTTTGACAAATGAAGGGAGGTTATGTTAATGGGATCCCACTAGAATGGCTAAGGTTGAAACGTACGGGAGGAATATTATCGTCATCCGTATTGCTCGTGCTTACTCTTACTGTCTAATTGATAAATTATTACAAACTGATGTCTATTTGAATTGCTATGTTGTTGAGTTTGCCCGTCAAACCATGAGTCCGTTACATCGCTGAAAGAAAGGTTTTTGTGATTTCAATTGAAATGGGTTGACATGAAGGGTGTCGCCCTGACTTATTTATTATTGAGGATTCGGTGGTCTAGGAGTCCTTCCGAGCTGAAACTGATTGTTGCCTGGTAGTCCTTATTTTCTGTTGGTAGGTTGATATGGTAATGGTAAGAGGATACGAATATGCTTAGGGTAGAGTTGTCACTTGTGGGGGAGGATTCATAAAGGTGTATGATTGTACTTATCTGTGTATCTTATTGATTTTATACTGTATTGCGTGAAGTAATCTTAGTCCTCCTATGATGCTTACCAGTACTTGTGGTGTATTGATACTACTCTTGCTACATTTCTTTTTGGGGTGTAGATATGTTTCAGGTTATTGCTTGAAGGTTTCATTTAGTTGTAGTGGCGGAGATCTTCCTACAGCTTCTGTGCATCTCGTTCCACTACTAAAAAAGGACATTTTCAACCGTGAAATTTCGACCACATTTTTGGTTGAAAAAAATTGCACACGCGCGGTCGAAAAATCAAGAATTTTATTTTTATTTTATTTTTTATAGGATTTCGACCACACGGGGTCGATTTTTTAAAATGAAAATATAATTTCGACCACGTGTGGTCGAAATTAAATTTTGTACAAATAATAAATGGGAAACATTTAATTAAAAAAGAAGAAGCTAATTTCGACCACACGGTCGAAAATTGGACCACATTTAGACCAGATCTGGTCTTTAATTTTCATTTCACCCTTTCTCTTTCTCTCTCTTTCCTCTCTCCCTCTCCTCTCTCTACCCACACGACCTCTCTCCCTCTCCTCTCTACCCACACCACCAGCCCACCGCCCCACCAGCCCAGACGCTCAACCCCACCGCCTTTCCGACCACCGCCAGTCCACCGTCGGCGGCGCAGCCCCGTTTTTCAGGTACGTTATTTTTTTTTTTTCTTTTTGCAATGTTATGAACACAAGCCCCAAATTGAACTAGTTCTCAAGCATGCATTTCAATCTCATGTTATTAGTTGCATTAGCTTCTATATTTAGTAAATTTGATAACTTTATTTAATGTTCAATATTTATTTTAGGGTTTATATTATGTTATTTTTTTGGATTTTGAATTGAAATTGAATGTTGTGTTGAAATATTGATATTGAATGAAATCCAAGTAGTTGTTTGAATTGGGCATGAGAAAAATCAGAATTTATTTCCTCCAAAATGCAAGGATTCCGAACACTACTTCCATAGTTCGGATTATACTCAAAATTCTTTCTTATGTTTTGGTCCAATTTTTGGACTGTTTTGGGAAGCTCTTGTACATGTCTAGACTAGGTCTCGGGAAGTTGTAATTTCTAAATTTTTAAAGAAAGGCAGTTATGCTTCATGCTTACTAATCATTATTGTATGTTGTTACGTTGTCAATTGATTTTATTAGTGGATTGGTTGGTAAGGGTTCGCTTGCCAAGTAGGATAAGGTGGTGCCCTCACGATTTGTAATTTGGGTCGTGATAGCTAGCAAAGCTAACTTTCAAGTCCACGAACTCTAGACCGCGAACAAAACCTCGAACTCCAACTTAACTTTCAAGCCAAACTTTTTCGAAACTGGCCTGGTATTTTTCCACTCAATGGATTTTTTTTTCACTGTGTGCTTCTCTGTTTTGTTTTGTTTTTTTTTTATTATTATTTTTTTTGGCTGTGTTTCTGTATTACTGTGCGTATGTTTTTGTGTAACTGTGTTGTGTTTATATAGGTGAGGTATGTGAGATACGTGTATAGAAAATTGGGGAGTTCAGATGAGTACATTTATGGGGGAAAAGACGTAAGGAGTTGGAGGTTTAAAGGATTGGCTTTTGGTATAAGAATTGGGGTAAAGAGACTTAAAGGAAATGGGATTTTGGAGGGTTTGAATTTGTAACAGATTAGTTTATTTAGGTGAGTATTTTATTTTTCCTATTTTGGATACTTTCTTTAAAAGATAAAAATGCTAACTACTCACTTTTAGAGTAATAAAAATATAGAGTAGTTAAACAGCTAGTCCAAAATAAAAAATAAAAAAATGTAACTAAGTAAAATACTAAAACCACTAGCTTATTTATCAAAACCAAAATTATAAGAAAACAATTTTTTTAAATTATCTTTTTTTTTTTCTGAAAAATAAATGACGAAACTTATCCTAAAATATGACTCTATTTTTTGTAGTTTTCAAATTTTAAAAGTAAGACTTACTAAAAATGAAATAAAAATTAAAATATTTATACACTACAAATGGTGTAAAAACTTTTGTTCGGTCAAAAATTAGGCATTTACAATGCCTATTAATTTACTAGTTTCTGGACACTTGCATTGCATATGTACCTATGCTAATCAATACAAACTTTTTAAACGATAAAAATAATATTGAAATATGATTGTGATGAGTTACACCAAATTTAAAGGGAAAAATACAAGCTCAAATGAATGAATGGTGAGACATTCGACCGTACGATGATTAGATGTCGTTTAAACAGCTCGATTGAGTTAGATAAATACAATTGTCATACCAAATATTCAACTTGATAGTGGTCTTGCTTTTTTATGTTGCAATGGCATATAGTTTACATGTGAATATGACCAACATGGTAAATAATAAGTAATTGAAAATTTGAAAGGGAAAATTACAGTTGAATGGATGAATAGTAACCAAAAAAGATTGACAAACAAAAAAGAATACATAATTACATGTGTAATTACAAAAAAAGTAATAAATGAAGAGTGAACGTTTCTCAAGCAATTCAAATACAATACAATATAATATAATAATTGTTCTCAAGTTGATCAAATGCAATTGTAATGAGCTTAACAGTTCAACACAAATTAATCCAACCACAATTCGATTAATTTCAGCACCAAACAACTTTAACAGTAATTCGAAACGGTAAAATGTAAATAAGCTATCTCGATCCACAAAAGTTTAGCTATTACGCGAAATTTAACTAATAATAAATTAAATCTGAGTATCCAAATCTCAATTGCCCAACATAGGTTGAAATCCAATCAATTGCATCATCATACCTGAAATGAAGTCACACGAACAATGAGCATTTCATGAAACTTCCATTTGCACGATTGGTTGAAATAATGTCACGACCCAAACTAGTTAAGTCATGCGGGCACCTACCTTTCCCACCTCGGTAGGCGAATCCTTATCCTAAGAATCTCAAATACATGAATTAATAAATAAATAAATAAATAAGCGGAAGAGATAGAAATATGTAAGTCTGACATAATGATAGATAGAAGATGCAGAATACATCAAACCTACCCAGATATCTGTCTAGTCATACAAGAGCAACTAACTAGATACTATAAGTCTGAAAATAAGAAAATACATCAAATGTCTGAATATGTTTCGGAATATAAATAAGACATAGAATAAGGAAGAATCTCCAAGGCGGCGGACGTCTCCGTGCTCACCCTGTCAGCCACTCTGATCCGCTATCAGCCATGAGAAACAGAGGTCGATCCTACCTGGAACTCTACATTCATAAAAGAATGCAACAAGTGCAGGTCAGTACAAACAACAAGTACTGGTAGATATCATAGTCCGACTAAGTTTAGCTAACACATATCAAGTCAATAAAGTAAGATAAACGGGTAATCAATCAAGGTATAAGTCAAACACAAGCCAGAAATCAAGTAGACGTCATCACCTAGGTTATAGCATTTAAACCCAATTGTATCAAGTCTCAAATACTCAGTCTGAATCCGTATATCACAAGTACATCAGAAGAATATCACAACAGAAGCCAAGTGCAATGCAATGCAATGATGTATGAAATGTATATGCAATGCAAATGTTGTGTACACATGTACTCCGAACGAAAATATCGACGTCTCGGTAGCACAACCCATGGGGGGATCGCGAAGTCCATGTACCTCACGGCTCCTGCACAAACCTCGGCAACTGCTACCTCAGGATTCCTATAAAAACCTCGGCAATCGCTACGTACGACCTCGATTCCGGGATAACCATCGGATATCGGTCCTCACGTCACTCTCATCCAACTGAGCCCAGCTCATCACAGTGTTTCCTCAAGTATCATCAATGTGTCAAAGATATCACGAAGGATGAGAATGCGTGCAATGTATGAGTTCAATGTCAATAATCAGATCAATATCACAAGTACCAAGCATGGGTACGCCAACAATATCATGAAAAGGATACACAAGCCATATAGAACACTATCCTCGTATCAAACGTCAACAAATGAGATACTACAATGTCATGAAAAAGCTACACAAGCCATATAGGCTACACATCCTCTAGCCTTATCCTGATCTGATGATAACCTGCTCTCAGATCCAACTTGGAGAAATAGTTGGATCCTTCTAGCTCATCCAAAAGATCATCAACAATTGGTATTGGGAATTTATCTTTGATAGTAATTTTGTTCGCCTTCTCTGTAGTCTATGCAGAATCTCCAGTTGCCATCCTTCTTCTTCACTAGTAACACTAGTGAAGAAAAAGGTGAATGATTGGCTGTATAATCCCCTGCTCAAGCATCTCAGTCACTTGCTTCTCTAATTCAACCTTCTGATAATGATTGTATCTGTATGGTCTTAGTGAAACTGGTCTGGCAACTGGCACGATAGGTATAGCATGATTATGTTCTCTGATTGGTGGCAATGTTTTTGGTTCCTCAAAAACAGTAGCTTAATTTGTCAAGACTTCTTCTACTTCTGCTGGTAATTCATCCCCCTCTGCTTCCTCTTGACTCACCAGAGTGAAGAAGTGAGCCAATATTGCTTGCCTTTTCTTCAATAATTTTCCCACACCATTTGCTGTAATTTGATGCATTTCACCATGCCCCAAATCACCTTTTAGTGTAACCATCTTTCCAGCTTATTTGAGTTTCAACACATACAGTTCATAATCAAAGGTAACTAGGGTGTGTTCTCTCATCCAATCACCACCTAACACCATATCACAACTGCCTATGTTTAGCAGCCTGAATTTGTCTGTAAAGTCAATCCCACTGGATTTCCATTTGATTGTACCACTTTGATGGCTGTACATTTGTTGTCCATTTGCCACTGTCACTCTTAAGAGTTTGTCCATCTGCGCTACTATTCCCAGTTCCTTGGCTATTTGACTGTAAAGGAAACTATGTGTGCTACCAGAATCCACCAAAATAATAATTGGTCTCTTCTTGATGGACCCTCTCAGTTTGGAGGTATTAGGTTCAGGAGTTCAGGACATGGCATTCAAGCATACTGCTTCTTCTTCATTTTCCATAATTTCTTGTGTAATTTTTTCTTCTTCTGATAGAATTATTTGGCCCTCTTATTGTAGTTCTTCTCCATTGTTTTCTGCCTCAACTGCAGACATTGCATTAAGTTGTTTGTCCTTGCACACATGACCTGGGTGGTATCTTTCTCCACATCTCCAACAAGCACCAGGAATCTTTTGAATTCTGGTCTAATATCTGGTTTAGCATTTGCCTCAGGCCCTTTTCTTGGTGTTATCATGCTCTTGATTGGTTCTTTGCTGTGTGTGTCCATTTAGCCTTTCTTTCTCTAGCATTGATCACCCTTTGTTGTTTCCTAGCAACTGACACTACTTGAGAACGGGAGTAAGGTTCATGCATCTTGATTGTCTCTCCAATTTCTTCCATCAACCCACCAATGAAGCATTCAAGTAGAAAATCCTCAGGCACCCTTGGATTCCTCATCAACACCAAGGCTCTTAATTCTTCAAACTTCTGTAAGTAAGCATTGATAGTGGTGGTCTGAATCAACATTTTGAAATCATTCACAACCCTTTCACTGTTCTCATCAGCACATGTACATACTAGTTCCTCACAGAAGTCATCCCACCTCACTTGTCTTCTTGTGAGAGTATAAGAGAAATACCAGTTCTCTGTATCACCCTCCTAATGTAGTGTTGCCATTTCTAGTTTCTTAGCAGCATCAGTAATTTTATACACATTGAGATATCTTTCACACTTCCTTAACCAAGTTCTAAGTTTAGATCCACCATAAGTAGGAAATTGTAACTTGGGATGGAAATTTTTCCCTCCACCATTTGAATTACCACCTAGAGGCTCTACTGTCCTTGGCCTAGGAAGGATTCCATCAGCCCTACTGCTTCCTGTTGTCTCCTCTGTGGCTTTTCCACTTCCTCTCTCTAACAACCTTATCAAGGCCCCTTGTGTTTCTTCCATCATATGTTTCATCTCAGTCTGCGTCGAACTCATTGTTGACACCTAATTTTTGGCCTCCCATAATTTATTTTAATTGCTCAAAGTGCCTGAATATTAAATGGGGTGATAAATTATTATTTTTTTAGGCAAAAATCAGGATGATTTTATGCAGATAATGTTTTACCTTTATTGTTTGGTCAAATGATCTCTACAATAAATCTTTTGGAAATTATTTCACAATAATTGATAAGACATTTTACTAGAAAATAGTGTGAAATAGCTATTTATTTAATTATGCGAATATCAGAATTTAAATCAACAAATATTTACCCCCATTTTAATTCAAGGAAATTGAGTAATTAAAACAAATAATCATTTTTACACCCCCCCCCCTCTCAAAATTTTAATTCTCTGCATAATCAATTTATGTGGACAATTCTCAAATTAATCATAATTGATTTAGATAAATTAATTATGATTATATTTGTAAATTGCCTATTATGTGTTTAATTACGGCTACAATTGAAATAATCAATTAGTTAGATAAATGGGCCCACAATTGAAAATAGCAAATTCATGCTTTAATTCAATTAAGGCCAGACCTGTAAGCTCAATATTTTGTGGAAAAAGTAATATATTTTGCTTTTAAATTAATTGTTTGCTTGGCTTTAATTAATTTGCTTAATAAATCTGTCTTTTCAAATATTCTTTTTTACGTACTTTAATTTGCTTTCTTTACATATATATGTAATATAGGTTTATTCATATATATAGTATATACGTATGTGTGTACATTTAGTATATCAATATATTCACACGTATTCGTATATATATATATATATATATATATATATATATATGTAAATATGTATATGTATACATAACGCATTGGGCCGCCCCTCGTCCTTTTAAATGGGACCGAGCCCAGCCCAACAGGGCCAGACCCGGCCCAAACGTTATTTCCTAAAGGGCAAAGCCCCTTCTCATTTTCTCAGTTAGGCAAAAGAGCCTTAAGGTCTTGGGGAGGGTTTCCTTTGAGGGAAACCCTAGCCGCCGCGGGGCCACCTTCTTTTTCATATCGTCATCTCGCTATTTTTGGCAAAGATGCAGAGTTGGTAAGGCTTTAACAGGCCTGGTTGGCTCGATTTGAGGCAAAGCATCAATTGCCTCCTTCGATTTTCACCTATCTCTACCCAAACGAGGTGTTATCTCGTCCTTATTATCATGTTTTTCTTTATTTTGTGAGCGTTGATACTCTGTAAATCTTTAATTGCTTTTGGTCGTTTGTGATTTTGAATCTCGGGTTTCTATTGGTTCACAAGGAACCTAGAAGATCGACCTTTTGAGGGCAAGATCCGACCCTTCATTCATTTTTTACATCTAATCTTAACCCTCCAACGTAGATGTGAGGAGGAAACCCCTACAAGGGGAGTTATCCCACATTGGGTAGGAGAGGGTTTTGAGGTTTTGGGGTTTTCTATTTAAAGGACCCTATTTTCTTTGTTGTAGGACAAGTTTGAATATATTCTAGAAAAAAACAAATATACTCATTAGACTCGAAATACTTAAAGATTTCTTTCAAAAAAATATTTGAGTCTTTAAAAGAATTTTCTGAGTCAAGTAAAGATTTTTTTTTTTTTTTTTTTTAAAAAAGGGAAATTTTTCTCTTTGGTCTTGTTTTGCTGGGTTCTGTGGCTTGAGTTTGGGATTTAGAGAAGCAAATCTCCAAGTTTGAATCTCGATTAGAGGTTGCACTCGCAAAAGGTAAAATTTTCTTTCATTTAGCTTGCTTATGAGTATGAAGTTGTTAGTATAATCTAATCATCTTTTAATTTGGTTTAGGTTTATCATGTTTAGGTTAAGCTATTTTTCTTGTTTATGTATTCAGTCATGTGTTTAATGTTTGTTTTGGGTTTCCAGTTAAATAGGATTAACTTAGTTTTACTTAGTTGGTTGTTTGATTTAGGTGATATTAGAAACTAGGTAAAAATGTCTATTCTTTATTTTAATTCTATCAAGTATAGCTTTCAGTTATGGGGTCTGTTGCTTGCTAAGGGCTTAAATAAAAAAGGGTGACAAGTTCAGTTAATTCACATAGGATGAGTTGAGAGAAGCTTACTTGATACTTTGAAGCTGGTCACCTAGAGTAGAGTTGGATTAGTAGTTTATTGATATTATGGTTTGTATGGGTAGAGCCTGAGTAATAAGTCTTATATGATGAGTTTGCAATAATCCCCCCCCCCCCCCCCTTTTTTTTTTTCTAAAAAATGTCCAGTTCTGTTTACTAATTTAATGAGAATTCATGTTTGAACTGCTTCTTGAGCCTGGCAGAATTTGTGTGAGGGTAGTAGGAGACCTTGCCTAGGAAATTTGTGAATGTGCTAGATGATTGTGATGAACTATGATTGGATATGGCTCTGTGCAGTGAACTAATTGTTTGAGTGTTGTGTAACCTCTATAGCCACTATGTCTGTTTGTGCTTGTGAGCCTAGGGCTAATTTTGACGTCTTGTGTGCTTCACAACTTGGCACAAATTTTCTCAAAGCAAACAAATTAAAGAGTCTTTACAAAGGTAGCCAAAATGGCTAATAAAAATGCAAAATTAAATAATGACCAACTTAAGTCTTATATGTTGGACTTAAGTTGGCACTACAAATTGCTAAAATTAAGAATGTGGTAAAAAACTAAAACTTGAAGAAATGAGATGATCCTAATCCCATCTAGTATGCACCGATGCCGATCCTCCTCCGATGGTTGAAGACTTCGCAACCTGCAGCTTGTTTCTCTAAAGCCCCTATCTTTACGCCTTAATGCAATTAAAATAACGACCCCAATATATTCGTCATCTCCTCTAAAATTAGAAAATGAGAGCACAAGTGCTAATACCACCGCATGAAGATTTGACAAAGATATAGTAACTCCTTGACATTGTACTCGAAGCCGATGCCTTGTTGATGCAACCATTGGAAACAAAGACAAAACTTTGCTTTTCCTCCGATGCTTGAACAACGGCAAACGGCAATTATTGCCTTTTTTGGATTAAAGTCCATGCATTGCATTGCTTTTTCTTTTGCTCGGAAACATTAAAACTTTGCTTTTTCTTCCGTCACGTTGATGCAATGTTGATCAAACAACAATTAAACTTTGCATTTTTGTCCGCCGGAAACGGCAAACGGCAAACTTTGCTGAACTTTGCTTTAAACGGAACGGCAAACGGCAAACTTTTGCCCCAAAGGCTTTATCGATTCGTTGCGATGTTACCGCAATTATCCCTTGCAGCCTTTGTTTCATTTTGCTCAACATTAAACCACCTCATTTCCTCATCTTGACAGATCAGTGATGCAATGTTGATCAAAGCATGTAGATTAAATTTCATGCATTGCATTGCTTTTTCTAACTGCTGGAAACAAAGAACTTTGCTTTTTTCGATCGCCGGAACGGCAAACGGCAAACTTTTGCCCCAAAAGGTGCCCTTGCAGCCAGATCTGATTTAACTCATGGATCTTCTTGATGCTTTGTATCTTGCTCCTACTGTAGATTATGAAACCTGCAAAAAAGGAAACATGATTAGCAATAAAAATTCTCATCTTACTCTCCTCCTGGAGGATTTGAGTAAGATGAGACATGCTGAGTTCCACCCCAAACACCTTCCTTAATATCTTCTTTTTGTTCTGATTCTTAAATAGGGACACTGAAGTTTGTCACTATTGAGAACCTTTCTTCCCTTTGAATCCAATTCTGCAAAGGAGTGAATAGATACCTCTCCATGATCAAGGGCATAGTTAGCTAGATGATCAGCCAACTGATTACCCTCTCTGAAAATATGCATAACCTGTACCTCTGCATGATCTATGATATCTAGCAGCTCCTCCACCTCAAAAGCAATGTTCCATGGAGGTTTCCACTCTCTATCCAGGATATGCTTCATCAATAATGAATCAGTTTCCAGAATGAAGGAATAGACATGTTTTGACAAACAATATCTTGCAGCCTGCAGGAGAGCTTGTGCCTCAGATTCAGTGTTGGTACCTTCTCCCATTGCCCTAGCCTCTCGCATGAATCAAATCACCATCCGAATTTCTCACACAAAAGGCAAATGAACTTCTACCGGGGATTGCCTCTAGTTGCCCCATCCGTATTGCATTTCCGTATGTCCCTGTGGGAATTTCCACAAAACCTTGGTAACTCGTAACTTTGGAACAAATTGTTCCAAAATCTTTAGAATGTCATGCCATCTATGTGGAACTGATTTAATGCCAGGCTTCCTGATTCTCACCAGTTGCTGAATATCAGTAGAAGCCTGATAAATAACTCTGCTAGTTGACACCTTATCCCTATGTTTATCTCCATTTCTTTTCTTCCACAGTTGCCGACTATAATAGATGGAATGGCATTGAAAATATTCTCAAGTCTAACAGAACCTCACCGTCCACCATTGCATAATCACCGATGCAAATGCATACCATCAAAATTAAGTCCAAACCGCCGTACGTAAATATTTCCATGTTGCTTCGTGCAATGGCACATGTCAAGAATATGTGAGGGACAAGCCTCTTCCTTTGGTTCTCGCACAAGAAGCAACACCTGGAAGGCATATGATATCCCCAACTCTTAATTACATCATCCAGAGGAACTTTAAAGTGCCATACTCTCCACATCAGAAAAGCAATCTTGAAAGGCAATCCTTTGGTCCAGATTTTCTTGTAGACCTCCTTTTTTTTCCCCTCTGCTCTTTATATATTCCCATGCTGATTTGACACTAAATTCTCCATTTTTCTCCAACATCCACCAAGGCTTATCCATCTCTCCAGGTTTAGCAGGTGGCTTTACCTCAGTCAAGATATATTCAGCCAAATCCTCAGGTAAATTATTCCTGATGGCAGGCACATGCCACCTACCATCAGTAACTACATCAGCAACATTCTCTATGGCTTCATTACATTGAAATTCAGGAGGGACAATGAAATATAAAGGGCCAAGGCCTGACCAGTTATCAAACCAAAATAATGAAGAACCCATTCTGAGCTGCCACCAAATTTGATGATCCATCAGGTCCCTAGCTTGTAACATTTTCCTCCATATATGAGATCCATCTTTCCAAGGGACCAGGATTGGATTATTCTTCTTCAAATATTTGTTGCCTATGAAGGCACTCCATAAGGATGGTTTGGTCCTGAAGTTCCACCAAAGCTTAGCAAACAATGCCATGGAAATGTCTGCAAGTGATCTAAACCCCAAGCCTCCTTCCTGCACAGGCAGACAAACCTTCTTCCATTTTGCCCAATGCCTGCCACTTTCACCTATATTATTACTCCAGTAGAACTGGGCAAAGATCTTGTGCAACTTGTCAACAACAAAAGATGGAGGATCCACAGCGCGCAGGTGCATAGGCATTGCTTGCAGTACATGCTGTAGAAGGACAGCCCTTCCTCCAAATGATAAAAACTTACCTTTCCAACTCTGCAGCCTATTTCTTACCTTTGTAAGCAACTCTGAGTAAAATGACATCTTGCTCTTGCTGTAATATATAGGGCAGCCAAGGTACATCAGAGGAAACCGTTTCCTTGCAATACCGCTTACCCTTTCCACCTTTTGAAATATCTCCTCTCGCCACCTTATGATGTAGATAAATAGAACTCTTTGCCTTGTTAACCACTGTCCGTATGCCAATTCATATTCACCAACACCTTCATTATCGTGCCAAGTGAAATCTCACATGAAGATGAAAAAATGATGGTATCATCTCGCATAGGCCGATGATTGATTTTTGGACTCCACTTAGGCATTCCAAAACCAAGAAACCACAAGTTATCATGCACCGCATTTAAAGCCCTTGACAATACTTCAAGCAGCCATGATGAAAAGAGTAGGGGACAATGGGTCACCTTGCTTAACACCTCTAGTTGAGTGAAAGAAACCATGTGGCTGGCCATTGATAAGCACAGAATACCAGTTATTCCCAACTAGCTCATATATAAAGCTGATGAACATCTCACAGAACCCCATTTTCCTCATCACATTTGTGAGAAAAATCCATGATAGCCTATCATAGGCTTTTGTCATGTCAAGTTTCATCACAACATTAGGCACAAGTTGATTTCTTTTCTTGGTTTCGAGTCCGATATCAAGAATAAATTTCTTGTGTCAACAAGATATTCTCAACTATACTCCTGCCCCTCACAAATCCTGCTTGATTCTGAGAAATCAACTCAGGCAGTAAGTGTACCATCCTTTCATGTATAACTCTAGAGAATATCTTATTAACAAAATTGCTCAAACTTATTGGTCTCATGTCCCCAAATGTCTGCACATCTTGCTTTTTAGGCAAAAGTACCAGATTTGTGTGAGTTATGTACCTTGGGAGCTCATGACCTCTGAAGAAATCCCACACCATTCTAAATATGTCTTCTCCAATAATGTCCCAAAGATGCTTGGAAAAACATGCTCGTAAAACCATCAGCCCCCAAAGACTTGCATTATTCGACCAAAAATCGCATGCTTAACTTCCTCCATGGTAGGATTAGCAGTCAAATCTTCATTCTGTTCAGCTGTGACCATGCTAGGAACATGCTTCAAAATGTCAAACTGAGTAGGGACTACACTTTCATGGAATTGAGCTTGGTAGAACCTTACAGCCTCCTCAAAGAATTTCGTTCGTACTCAAGCCATTGGCCTTGAGAATTTCGAATTCTTGTCACCGCAAAGATTTTCCTTCTCCCTTTAACATGTGCATGGAAGAATTTAGAATTCTTATCCCCCTCTTGGAACCAAGTCATACCGTGATTTCGTTTCCAATACTCCTCCTCTATATGCAATGCTCTTGTCATCTCAAACTTGCACCTTCGAAGTTTTTCCTATTAGCAAAGGAAGGAGATGCCTCAAATAATGTCTCATGAGTTTTGATGACCTCTTCAAGATTGGTTATAGTCTGAAAGAAATCACCATAGGTTGCTTTACTCCACTGAGACAACACCCTTTTCATTTTCTTGAGCTTGACATTAAAGGTCATGAAGGAATTGGCCACCACATCAGTCTGCCAATTATCCTTGACAACCTGTAAAAATTTCGCATGTTTTGTCCGTAAATTTAAGAACTTAAAGGATTTCTTAAAATGCTGAACCTGTTGTTTACATTCTAGTAAGAGAGGAGAATGATCAGACCCTTGCTTGATTAGGTGACTAACTTCCAATCCTGGAAATTGTTGTTGTAATTCAAAATTACCGTGCACCGTCCGCCTCTTAAATACACATTCATCTCAGCCCTTCCATTCCACCATGTGAAGATACTTCCTTTATAACCCAAATCACTAAGATTACATGTATGTATACAAGAACCGAAGTCCTCCACTTCATTTAGAGTGACAGTAATCCCCCATATTTCTCCTCCTCATCCACAATGACATTGAAATCTCCACCAACAAGCCAAGGAAGAGTCATGTCCGATGCAAGATTATACATGGACTCCCATAATTCTATTGTCAATTCTGTCACACTTAGCATATACTAAAGTGACTATCATATCAAGATCAGTATCACAATTGAAAATTTTTAAAGTAAGTTGCTGATCAGTGTCCATCAGCACTAAGACTTCATACTCCCCAGCAATGAAAGCCCAAATTTTTCCAGATACATTGCTGAGAGCAAGCTTTTAATTCCAAGCCTCCTCCTATAAGATTCTAACTTATAAGCCTGTTGAAATGGTTCCATCAAGCCTATCAGAAAGAACTTATATTTTGTATGCATTGTTAAAAGCCTCTTAAAAGCTTTTTTTGTATTTACTGATCTTATATTCCAGATTAATGCATTCATCACTAAATCTGGGATTTAGATGCAGTTCTCCTTGTGTGTACCCCAATGACTTGAGATGCATGATTCTCCTTGCCTGATTTCTTCCTTCCTTTGCCAATGACTTTTTCCACCTCGTTTAGAGACAAATCTCCTTCCTTTGCAAGATTCATAAAATTCTCGAGCAGCTTGACTCCTCATCCAAATCTATTTTTGATTGTTCCTCACCAATTAGCACCCCTTATAAAAGATGTCCACCTTGGCAATTTGATCCTGCTTATCAACCCCACCTGCACTTGGACCATCTTGGTTCTGCCGATTTGCACATGAGTTATCATTGTTTTGTTGGTGCCTTAGCATCTCATCATTCTCCTTACCAGTATGAGTGGCTTGTGTAGAGCCATTAGCCTGCCTCTTGGCACTACTGCTGACTTCATTAGCAACTTTGTTTTTGCTGTCTGCCGGAGACGGCAAACGGCAACTTTGTTTTTGTCGTTTCGATCGTCGGAACGGCAAAGAACCGCCGGAAACAAAGAAACTTTGCTTGTGTGGCTTGTGTAGAGCCATTAGCTTCTTGGCACTACCGCCGAACGGCAAACGGCAAACTTGTCTGAGTTGGTGAATTTTGGCACGGGCTACAATTATTGTCCTCCAAATCATCTTCCACATCATGTTGAACATCAAACATGTTGTTAACTTCTTGGGAAGATGTAATGGAATCTGCATAATGTGTATCTTCAGCTTGTTTGCCTCCAAAAATTTCTCCTTCCTCTCCATCTTCTTCAACCTGTTCACTCCACAATTTTCTAGCAGTAGCAGTGTCTCCATCTTCAGCAAAGGTTGTTGAAGGAATATCTTGACATGCCTGGTTTGTGGTAACCTTATGCACTCCTGATTGAAAATTAGTTTCAACCCACTCTTTAGTTTTGAGAGGAGAGATTGCTTCTTGGCAGAGTAAACACAAGAAGCATTGATGTTCAAGGGTTTATCAAAGACCTAAGAAGATCAATCTGTGTGCCTTCTTGCCACTACAAATCGAGCATCTTCTCGTATTCAAACAGCCGGTTGTGAACTTCTACCGTATGAAATCATGACCCTCATCCAAGGCCATCACTTGTTGTACACATCATCATCATTTGCCAATGCCGCAAATTTATTAAGTATTTGAACATCATTACATTTCCGAAATCTCCTTGTTTTTTGTACCTTCATTTTCCTTTGATGCTATCAAGGCAATTTGATTTTGAGTGTTATTTCCATCCCGCACCTGGTTCTTTCCTCTTTGAACCTTCCACTCATTTACATTCTGCACATTACCAACTACCTTGCCACTCTCTAGCACCCTAATAACCTGTTTATGATTTCTATTGTTTCCATGAGTTGCCTGCATCCTGTTATTATGTTTTGCCTTGTTTGTTACATTGGTTATTGCCTTTCCATTGTTAGGGACTGCAACATGCTTCCCCTTATCACCATTAGAATCCTCCTCCTTGTCCTTATTTTGCAGGAGATCAGGATGCAATTTCCAACATCCAGCTTCATCATGGCCTTGTAAACAACATTCCTTGCAATATTTAGGCAAAAAATCATATTGAATTTTCACCCACCTTGACTTAACTTCTCCAGTTGTGCTATCTACAAATTTCGTAGTTGCACTCTCTTAGGGTGTTCGACCCTCAAATCCACCTCCACTTTCACACGAGCACAGCCTTGGCCTTGTTTTATTTTTGGTTGCCACATCCAAAGTTAATGGTTTGCCTCATCATCGCTGCAGCCATTGAAAATACCGCGATTGACCAAAATAGTTTGGTGCTAGCGTAGTGGGAAGGAGATCCAAGCAATGGCAATCGATGTCTCCTCCTCAGGATTAAACCAAGGATCCCATTTAAGTGTCCTCATTGGATGATAACCTCCACTCTCCTTGATCCAAAAGGCAGGTTTCGATAACAAGGTTACATAATCTTCAAACAAATCACATCTGATCAAAACATGCCTATTGCATAGCAGTCCAATGGTGGTAGTACTCTTTAATTCACATTGTTGTGGAATCAACTTACGTAGTGCATGCAAATCTGGCAATCCATAACTAAACTTCCCCACAACTGCATATTGAAGTTTTTCATGGATTATCATCCTATCTATTTCTTCCATGGTGTATTGTATTGTTGGTTCACCATGGTGATACACGATAGGCTTCATAGGAATTGGCAAAACGTTCATGTTAGTGGGCTGTTTGGCTTCGGTTGGATTCAAAGTTGATGCTTTCAACAAAGTAGCATAGTTTAGGGTTTGCATGGGATTTATTTGACTTTCAAACATGATGAATGTTTTATTTTTTTGACAATGTGGTATGCTATGTATTCCTTTACTTAAGATCACTTTTAGAGGCTTGCTAATTTACATCCCCTTCTCCCTTTGCTTGCATGAAAATCCCATTGTTTGGGGACACTCCTACTGTGTAAATTTGTTGGGCCAAAAGCCCAATATCCTCTTTGATTGACTCCGTGGGAAATGAATAAAAGGGAAACTAATACGTTTTTGAAGGCCTAGCCAATGAGTGAAAATGGCACTGATGGGCTTGGGTAGGCCATGCTTAAAAAATTCACTTTCCTTCCTCCTCCATTTATATATTTGACATGTATATGTTGTATATGTACTAAATGTGTGAATAATGGAACCCTTGTGCATTCTAGAACTTAGGAAGAACACCTAGTATCTTTAAGACGTCACCAAAACTTTTTTCCAAACTCAGTTAATGGTTAATTTTGCATAAAACTAGAACTTGGTTTGATGGTGAGTTTCTCAAATTTGTTAATAACACGGCTAATTGCAAAACAAGAATAGAATCTTGCTTAAGTTTAAAGTGGAGCAACGTTTAGTGTTATTTTTCCTTAAAACTGGCTAAAAAATGAAATGAATTTCCAAGCTATCCTCCATGATTTGTAAGAAGGGCAAACTGTCTAATATTTTGGAAACGGTTGGAAACAGTCTTTTTACAAAAACTCAAAAACCATTTTGAATTGGGCTTGATCTGTTTGCATGCATTCGTCAAAAGTGGAAATGGGTTTTGGACTTGGTAAAAAATCCGATGAGATTATTCCGTTTGGGCTTCGACTCCAAAACAAAAGGGACTAAAATGATAAAACGTTGGACCAAGGTCGAGGACTTCGGGCTTGGAATATAAGTTGACTTCGGGCTTAAATGATAAAATTGGGCCTAAAAGGTTGTATTTCTTTATATATATAAAGTATAAAATGGGAGATATACTCTATATTTATATATATATATATATATATATATATATATATATGTGTGTGTGTGTGTGTGTGTGTGTGTAAAAACCCGTAAGTACTAAACACATTTCGTTAGGACAAGAATAGTAGTGACTCTACTCGGGAGAAATCCCGGGTGTGTCCTAGTCCGGCAACGAAGTGAGTTGAATACTTGCGTGAATTTTTAAACCAAAAACCCCTCTTGCAAAGGGGAATTTTTGCCAAATTTTTTCTTGGAACCATGATTATGATATGAAAAGGAATGACATTTTTGCGAAAAATCAAAACACTCTCTTTTGCAAATAAATACATTAATAACATATTGAAGCTCGTAGGTCAACCGTATTCTACGGATCCTTAATAATAGGGTGCTTAAAACCTTCCCTAGGGGATCACCAAAACTCTTACCTCGAACTCTGGTCCAAAGGACTTTTTCTCTTATTTTGAAAAAAATCTTTTAACTCGATTTTCCTAATTTCTCTTAATAAATTAGGTGACGACTCTAAAAAAACGTAAAATCCAAATTAGAGCACCAACAACCTCATATTAACTTTTATGCCTAACCCGCGTAAAAGTGAACCGTAACACTCATTTCCACTAACTTCTTATCAAGGGTCTCGATTCTAGCATTTGTTTCTAGTTTATTTGTTTGTATTTGTCCTTCTAGTTGTTTCATTATTTCTTCAACTTGCCTAGATCTAGTAGCTTCAGCCCCAACCATCCTCACAGGTTTAGTCAAAATTGTTGCTCTGATACCAAATGAAATGATCCTAACAGTTCAACACAAATTAACCCAACCACAATTCGATTAATTTCAGCACCAAACAACCTTAAGAATAATTCTCAACAAGAAATGTAAATAAACTATCTCGATCCACAAAAGTTTAGCTATTACACGAAATTTAACTAATAATAACTAAATCTGAGTATCTAAATCTCAATTGCCAGCATAGGTTGAAATCCAATCAATTGCATCATCATACCTGAAATGAAATCACACGAACAATGAGAATCCAAACTCTACCTTGCGACTTTTTTTAAATTTTTAACTGAGCGGGGGTTCGAACCCGAAACCAAGGGGTTCTAGCGAAGGGCAAAAATTAAATACCACCAATTTGAGGGGCAAAAATTAAAGACCACCCCTGAATAAGGATAATCGTGCAACTTGCCCTACATATATTGTGTACTTGTAAAAAGACGTGTTATTATTGGAATCCTTTAGTATTTAGTTGAGATTCCGAGTAAGCAAACGATTCTAGATCATTAGTTTGGTAGAATGACCCTTTTTCATAACCTAAAACCCTAGCCGTCCACATCCTTAACCGGCCGTGATGGCCAACCCCTCCGGTAGTTTCCTCCTTTGTCATCTATCTCAAAACAACCTACAAGTTAGCCTAAACCTATAAACCTTTTACCTAATGACATACCATCTTCATCTACGAACCCTACCAATACAAAATCAATTTTGCCTATTTTCACAACCCATATCATGGAGTCTAATTATACAAACCCTGCCAGTGTGACTAATCCAACTTGCAACTAGGGGTGTACATGGACCTGGTTAGTTCGGATTTCTTAAACACCATACCAAACCAATTGCATCGGGTTTTTAAATTTATACACCAAATCAAACCAATAAAATTTGAATTTTTTAACCTCGGGTTATTCGGGTTTTTTTTTCGGAATAATCTTGATACAAAACATATAACTTTTACGTCAAATATATCTTTAGTCCTAGTAAGATACAACTATGTAATTAAGGTGTTTCATAAGAAAATAACACAAAATGTGAGAAGAGTGATGACATTGTATTAAAATATTCAACAAAAGATAATAAAATCGGTTAAAATAAATATTGCTAATTAATAAGCCATAAAGAAATGACCATAATCTAAAAAATACTAAGTCGTGCTAAAATAAGTACCTGAGCTTAATAAGTATTAATTACATGACAAGAAAAAAATTTAAGTTCTCGTATTTTCACTCTCTAAACCAATTATGCAAAACTAAAGAATAGATATCCAACATTATTGTCATTTCTATGGGTAAATTGAAATTTTTTTTGTTAGTATTAGTGTTGAGTTAGTTTTTGGTTTGGACTTTATATGAGCTACTAACATCCATAGATATAAAACTTATTCACATTCAAAATCCTAAGTTCAAGCTTGAATAATATGATAATAGATGAAAAACTATGAAAAAAAATTAAGAAATATTTATAAATTACATTACAAATAAATATTTTTATGTATAAAATATTTTAAAAATTGAATACATGTAATGTTTGGCCGATTTGATTCGGTTTGACTTTTTTAGCTAAAAACCAAACCAAACCAATTATGGTCGATTTTTTTTTCCAACACCAAACCAAGTCAAACCAAACCACTAGTCGGGTTTTTCTCGATTTAACTCGGTTTATTGGTTTGGTGCAGTTTATCGGTTTACTTTGTACACCCCTACTTGCAATACTAATTTTGCAAATCTTTTGGAACCAAATGATAGAAAAGAGACACATTCTATACCTCTTAAAGAAGTGGTTTACATTGACGGAGAACCACATATGACTTGGAAATCATCAGAAGTTAAGAAATTGATTTTACAAGAAAATTTACAGTATGCTGTAATTGGGAAATTCTCTTATGACATAATAAACATCAAGGAACTAAGGACAGCCATTCCGGAACAATTTTTCATAAGAGGTCCTTGTGAAATTGGTCTAATTGAAGATAGACATGTGCTAATAAGAATGAGTCTATTAGAGGATTATGTCAAAATGTTATCTAGTCCAGCTTATTACATTAAAGTGCACTCTAGGTATTGCCAGATGAGGCCTTTAATTTGGAACCCGTGGTTCAAGCCTTCGGAGGAGACATCAATGGTTGTTGGATGGATAAGCTTTCCTGAACTGCCACCTAATTTTTTTGCAAATGATGTTGTTTTCTCTTTAGCTACAGCAGTTGGGAAGCCTTTTCTGGGTGGTTGATGCAAGCTCTACCGCTATAGGAACCACCTAAATTTCACGTAAAAGTAAAGGTAGAATTGGATTTGTTAGCAGATTCATATTTCAGAAGAAGATGATGTAACAGGAAAGACTAAGTCAAAATGGATCAATATAAATTATGTTTTTTTTTCCCCCAAAAAAATTATAAGCATTGAAATTTCAAGGGGATGAGGAAGGGAATGGGAAACTTTTAAACCCTTTT
>NC_081353.1:49731081-49754658 GCF_029784015.1 Lycium ferocissimum | reverse complement strand
TTTCCCGACATTTAATTTACATTGGTGTCAAATGTCGTACATTTCAAGAGGTCGGAAATTTTCCGACATTTAGGCAAATGTCGGTGAGAAATTTACGACATTTATTTACGACATTTTGGAAACGTCACTTAAAATTGCCGACATTTAAACTAATGTTGGTAAAACTTTTGCGACATTTATTTACAACCTTTATTAAATGTCGCATTGGTATTTTTGACATTTTTGTTAAATGTCAATAAAAAATTTACGACATTTATTTATAACCTTTATTAAATGTCGCTTTGCTATTTTTGACATTTTTGTGAAATTGTCAACTAAAAATTTACGACATTTATTTTCAATCTTTGTTAAATGTCGCTTTGCTATTTTGTAAAATTTCGACATTTAGACTAATGTCGGTACCAAATATTCAAAAGTATTAATAATAATTCACTGTTCAGTTTTCATCATAAAGAAAATATTTATATCAAACAATCATAAAGATCAACCTTTATACACAATGTAACAAAATATTATGAAATAGTAAAAGTCAATCAATTGTATTTCAAAGGACATAGCAGAGAAAGGTCTCCTTGCAAGTTAGACGCTGTCAAATCAAAGGACTTGTTGTTCTATCTCAAATAAAACAAATTCTAACTAAAACATAAAAGCTAAAGTGATTTCAACATGAAACTACGCCAAACTCTCTCTTTAATTCCCTAAACTTCTAGAATAAATTCTGCAACAAGACAAATGGAATTCATCTTTCCACAATTCAAGCATCACTTGCCAATAATTGGTATCACACACTCTTCAAAAGTGCAAAAAGAATCAGACAGAAAAATAGAATTAAAAGCATGTAATAAACGGAAAATTTTTAAAAGTGTTTACATGTTTTTCCAAACTTACCCACTTCTTTTTTTGTGTGTCAACTCCATTATTTGTGGTGTTCTTGATTAAGTTAACCTGCGAAGAAATATTCTCTCGCAAATGAGAAAACACCATCCAAAAATAGACCCATCAATTTTTAAATAGCTAACAAACAAGTGCACGTCATCTTTTATTAAAAACTAATGAGAATTAATCATACTTCACTCAAACAATGACAACTTTCCTTAAATCAAACCAAACCAAATCTTAACTGACAAATTGATGGAAAATTTACAGTTCATCTCATAGGAAGTTTTCAATCATCAGAAGAGACACATAAGGTGTTTTTTTTCTTTTTTTGAATAAGGTAACATTGCGATGGCAGAGGTGGTTAGTGGTAGTGGGTGGGTGGTGAGTGGTAGGGTGGAGGGGTTGGGGTTGGAGGGAGATTTGGAGTGGTGGTGGTGGTGGTGGTGGTGGTGATTTTGATGGCAGAGGTGGGGTGGGGTTGGGAAAGGGTGGAGCAGTCAATACAAAAATATCTCTTAATGATATTTAGACATTTTTTCACACAGAAAATGATATTAACACTTTGTTAAGGATCTTAATGAATAAGATCAATTCAAACCAAATAAATGCTTAGATCTTAATCTATACAAATACACTTAATGGCCTATGGTCTGAACCATTAAGATTCAAAGCTCCATTAAGTTCAAACAAATGAGGCAAATTTTGCAAGAACTTAAGTACACAATGAAGTTATAATAATCACTAGGCTGCAACTTTAGAATCACCTTTACATATTTTAAGTGTACTTTCCTTATTGCGTCAAGTATTTGATATAGGATTCTTGTAGCTCCTTTTCTTGAGTTTAAGTATAACTCTATAGTTTATTATGGTATGAATGGGTATTGATGCTTTATTACACTGCCTTTTATGAGATTACTCATAGACCTTACATATTGGAATTTTATATCATTGGCATTCTTTTTCTCTCTCTCTCTTTCTCTCATCCTTCCATTTATCCACATCCTTTTTGTCTATTTTGCTTTACAACTTAGAATCACAATATGTTTCCATCTGGTAGAGATTGCTTTTATGATATGGACAATCTGATTTAAAGAAATTGATGATGTTCTAGATTTTTCTAAAAATGGAGCTTTTCTCTTTCACAGAAAATCCCCACAGCTTATATGGATTACAAGAATGGAAAGTTACCTAGGAAGGTTTCTCTTAGGGATCGGTTTGGAAATATGTGGCCTATAGAAGTGGCCAGAATAGGAAAAGATTCTTATTTCCAATACGGATGGGAGAAATTCGTCGAGGAGAACAAAGTAAAATATGGAGATTTTTTAATTTTTGACTATGATGAAAAAGGTGTATTTGACTTCAAACATATGGGAACCACTTGTTGTGAAAAGAAAAGAGCCGGAGGTTTAAAATTGGCTGCAAAGGAGGAGGAAAAAGAAGAAATAAATGATGACCATCAAATGAATGTAGAGCCAGAAGGTAAGTGGCTCAGCGATAGCAGTAGTCGCTTATCTGATAGTGATGACGACTACATAGTAGTAGAAGAAGAGGTGGAAGAGGACAAGGAATATGATGTCGTCGAAGAAAAAGTCGAAGAAGTTAAGGCAGAAGAAAATGAAAGGGCAACAATAATTTGCAAGAAAAAGGATACACGGTCAAGAGGTAGACGTGTGAACGAAGAAGAAGTAGAAAAGGAGGAAGATGAAGTAGAGACTGAAAAGGCGCCACATTCAAAATATAGACCCGTGGAAGAAGAAAAAGATACTAAAAAGGCGCCTAGTTCAAAACACAGATTCATGGAAGAAGAAGAAGATGATGAAGAGGAGCAGGAAGAGGAGAATGAAAGGGCAAGCATATCCATGAAAGAAATACTACGTTCAAAATGCGGATTTGCGGAAGAGGAAGATGAGGAATATGAAGAAACTGAGGAGGGGAAAGAAGATAGTGAAAAGGCAAGCATATTAAAAGAAAAGGCACCACATTCAAAACGCAGATTCACGAAAGAGGAAGAAGATGATGAAGAGGAGGAATGTGACGAAGAGGAAGAGGAAGAAGAGAATGAAAGGGCTGGCACTTTCAAGAAAAAGGCGTCATGTTCAAAAGGTATACACAAATTAAAGACCTTCTACTCTCTGTTTCATTTTATATGCAATTCAATTCTTTTCCTTATTAGTATGTTACTGCAAAAATGACATTTTTATATAATTGGACATGCTCTTGTAGTTATAGAAATGTTTAGGACTACATGGTCTGAGGGGCTTAAAAAAATTTGGTTGTTTGGTTCGCTGACAAAACGGGCCTAAGGGTACTTTTTTCTTAGTTCTTGGAATTGCAGAGAGGAATAAAGTTAAATCTCATTTTCCTAACACTTTTGGTATGTGTAAAAAGAACTTCTTTCCTTATTAAAGTCCACATTCAATAAAATACCAGCATGTAAAAGGAAACGGATGGATTTTCTCTGAGTTTCCATGAGAGTTCTGTTTGTGAACCTGACTAGTTAACTTTCTTGATTCAGCTGGATGCAAAAGAGTCTCTGTTCGCAAGGAGAGGTATTACTATGATCATTATGGTACAGAAATATTCAAAAGTGGACGCGCAACTCAGCCTAAAAATCCTTACTTTGTAGCGAAAATACGAGCAGAAAGGAGAAACCAACTAGTAATTAAAAGTCTTCAGTAACTATGAATTGTTTTAAAGTTCAACCTTATAGAACTCTCATCTAACAAGTCTCTATTCCTAATTGCAGTATGTTCCGATTGCTGTGGTGAGAGACAATAAACTTAAACTCCCTTCAAGCATGACCATTCGCTCTGCTGGCAAAGAATATGAGACAAAACTCAAGATTTGGAAGGATGGTAGAATATGGCTACATGGAGGATGGCGCAGTTTATGCAGATGGAACCTTGTGGAGAAAAATGATTGGTGCATTTGTGAATTTGTGAGAGGAAAAGGCAAAAAAGGCCTTTACTTGCGAGTTCAAGTTCTTCATGAGGGAGCAAGTTCCAATTCCAGCAAAAAAAAATAAGAAATAGTTTGGTGCGATTCAACACAGCATTTTAGTCTTTATTGCCTCAAGTGCTATTATAAGTTGACAAAAACTGAAGACTTGTCTAGTTTGTATTGATAGCTATGGCAATTATTAAGCCAATTGTCTGGCATTTAGACTTGATTAGTTTGTTAAATATTGTTGTTTATTATAGTACAAGTTTTTAAGACTTGTCTAGTTTGTATTAATAGTTGTGGCAATTAGGCCAATTGATTGGCGTTAAGACTAAAGTCTGGTTTATTTATATTTGAATGTTCAACCCTCATCTGGTGGAGTTGCTCATGTGGGCAAAGTTTGGCTCGACTGTCCATGATTTCATTTGCAAAACACTGAGTTTGTTATATGCAAATGGATTATTGAACTTTTGTATTTGAAATATTGGTCAATTGTTGACAATTTAGTTTGAGGAGCATTCATGTGATATAATGGTTTACTAGCACAACACTTCTAGTTTTTTTTTCCCAAGTAATATTCATGTCCAAATACAATAACTTCCAAATAATTTTGTTCAAGTTTAATTTCAAGTATTCTTTGTTTTCAACTTCAACCAAATACTGTTCAAACGCCTACAAATGCTCCTCACATACTTGTCTGATCTTACTCATGAATTATACATATGTAAATATCTCTATTCAAAGGTGGAACTTAGAAATGAAATTTTAACTCCACTTAAATCGTTAAGAGTGAACTCTTTTATGTGTTAATATAGATCTCAAGTTTTATAAAAAATTATCAAGAGATATTGACGCTTTCATTTACTCTTTTCAACGCCCATATTGAAACTTGGAAGGAAGTTTTTAAACCATGTCAAAGCTATTACATTATAAATGGCAAGATATGTGGTGCCAAACCAAACACTACTAAAAAACTCGCCGAAAACCGATCTACAAAAATCGACCACACCGAGGTCGGAAAAAAAAACGACCTCATGAAGTCGGCATAAGCATTTTTTTTTTATTGTAATTTTTATTTTACAAGAACCAACCTCAATAGGTCGGGAATTTAATAATAAATTCCTAAAAATACGCTACCGACCTCATGAGGTCGGAAACCCAACTCGCCAAACAGTACCGCCACATGATGTCAGTGAACATTATAAGAAATTAAATATATAATTAATTAGGCGACCACATGAGGTCGGTATGTTAATTCAAAAAAAATTCTACGATTAAGCGACCTCACTAGGTCGGTAACTAAAAATAAAATAATTAATTTACCGACCTCATGTGGTCGGTAACCCAAAAATAATATCAGCCACATCACATTTCACATTTCACATTTGCCCCCTTTCACATTAACCCCCCCCCCCCCCCCCCCCCCTTTGTCTCGTCACCACCTCCTCTCTCCCTCTCTCCGATTGCCGGCGATTTCAGCCTTCTCCCGCCCTCCCCGCCGTCGCCGCCCACTTTCCAGCAGCCTTCTCCCGCCATCACATTTGAGGTACTTATTTTTACATAGCCCTAACTTAAGGGTTTAAGGGTTTTTGTTTAAGGGTTTTCATAAAACCATTCCTAAGATTCCATTTCTATCTTTTGGATGCTAAAGACCCATCCTTTTTTTTTTTTTTTGTGCGATAATTTTTGGGGTTCTTTCATAATTTCATTCCATGGTATTTAAGGTAAGGTTTTTTTTTCCCCAACGATACAACAACAAGAGTGACTTGCTTTGTCCGAAATTGTATGTCGACTAGGTTCAAATTGTACTTGATCGTTTCTTCGTTTTTTTTTTTTTTCATAATTCTATGGTAGTTAAGGTAGGCAAAATCTTTTTCTTTAGCTCGATTTGTAGAAGTATAAGCATGTTTATGTTAGTTTTTTGTTGACTAGCAACAAGTTATTTTTTTGCTGATATTTCGATTTATATTACCATATTTTTGTTTTAACTTGGCTGCTTATTTTCCCTTTTGAAAGATCTGTTTAAGTCTGCGTTGACACATGTCTTGCTGAATTGCCCGGAAGTTCAATCATATTATGAGTAAGTTGCTATTATATTGCACTAATTATGCAATACGAAGGCATAACGACTAACTCTGTTGCCATTATGTTGGCCAGTTACTTTGTACAGATAAAAGACGAGTCTCAAGTGTACGAACAGTTTGCAACGTGGTTCAAAGATTACGTAAGTGTTATATGGGTTTTTCATAAAGCTATCTTAAAAAAAAAATTGCTCGTTCTGATATTGCTAAATTATTATTTCTTAACTACTAATAGGTACATAGTACACAATATGGTTACCATGACCAATTTTTGAAAGACATATCTTGGGGACCCGATAGCGTCTGTTCTATGGACAAATATGTGGTAAATGGTTTCAAGTTTACTACCGAAGAACACTCCAATCATATGAAAACTAACAACAGTGGGGTTTGGGTTAAAGGTGGTGATGGAAACCAAACGGGGATTGATTATTATGGTGTAATCGAGAGATCCTGAATCGGAGTTTTTCGGTTTTCAAGTAAAGAAAATTGTACTTTTTCGGTGCAAATGGTTCGATCCAACGCCAATAGAGGTACGAGGGAATTCAAGCAAAAGATAACATCACCGAAGTAAACCACACAAGGGAATACGGGGGCTTATGATCCTTTTATTATTTGCACAAAAAAACGTTAGGCAAGTGTACTATGCCCTTATCCCTTGCGCCCGTATAAGTCCGCTTGGTGGGTGGTAATTAAAACCAAGCCTGTGGGTCGAGTGGAAGTGGAGAATGTGTTGCCTGTTGCGTTCCAAGCTGACGACGTATCAAGTGTTCACCGAACAGTTGACAATGAGTTAGAAAAGGATTTAGAGCATCCAGAACACATATTAGAAGAAATTGATATAGAAGAAATTAATCCAGAGGTGAATGAGCCTAATGATGGAAATGAAACAACCGATGAGGAAGAATGGTCAGAAGAGGGAGACGGTGACGACGACGAATAGCATCTCTTTCTTTTGCATCAGACGGGCTACATACCTTTGTTGTTGTGGCTTATGTTGTGAGTATGTTGTTTATCCGTATCATGATCCCCGTTTATCTTCGCTGAATGTTTGTGTTTTTTTCTTTGTTTTACTTATACGTACTCGCTTGTTTTTAGATTTCGCGAATGAATTAATAAATTTTGATAAACTGTTTCTTTGAAGTGCAAATCTGTTGTCCATCTGCTGCACCGGGTCTCCAACTCCTGCAGCGAACTGAGGAAAACCAACAAGATTAGATTCATTTCTGAAATTATCCTATTCTTTCAGGTGTTTTCAGCTTTTGGGTTTGTGCACAAGATTACAACATTTGAGAAGACTGCAGGATTCCAGGTATTTATGCTTCTGGGTAGTTATTTCTTCTTTTTCGATGGATGGATAACTGTTGAAAATTGCTTCTGTTATTGCTGATTTACCAGAATAAAAATTAGTTTAGCCTGAGGAGAGTCTTTGTTTAAATTCAAGTTTAATTAGATGAGATCTAAGTTGAGATATTTTAGGTTTTTGAATTTTAATTATTTACGCATTTTTTGTTTTAAGTTGGCTATTCCCTCTCATGCTTAATAAAATTATTGAGAGAAAATTTCGATCCAATACTTTCAACCGTTTTGTTGCACCTTCTTTTAAGAAACTAACAATAACTGGAAATATTTTAGTTTTTTCCCCGATATATCTTGGATATAGCCTAGCACAACATGGATAAAATTCCCATACGATTATGGTGTTGATATTCTTTATCGGATAGAGCGAGTGTTGTAGCCATGGAGCGAAGATTGTTGAGCTATCTATTCGCTTGCAGTGCCTGGAGGCTAGGGGAGAAAAGGCGGAGGGAACAGCAGCGTTCAAAGGAGGTGGAGAGACGGAGGGACGAGCAATTTGCGGGTATGAAATCTCAATTAGACTTATTACTTTTCGAGGGCGATTCCCCCTGTCCCGACGACGCTCGTAGCTCCAAGCACGGCCTCCCCCATTCTCAATCTAGGTCACGACATCGAGAGGTTGGTCAAGAACACGACAGTAGATGAGTCAAGCAGTGGTGATGATGATGGGGAGCACGTGTCAAACATAGTACGACATGGTTGAATTTTAGTATCTTAATTACTAACTTATGAATTTTTTGGTGGAATTGTAAAAATGTGGAAGTGTTTGGTGGACGTTTGTGAATGTTAAAGTAGCTTGATGTTGTAGACTAAGTTAATGTAGATTATTAGAATGTTTTGTGGATGTTTGCAAAGGTTGAAGTAGTTTAATGTTTTGTTGTGAATGTTGAATTACATTTTGATTCAATTTGAAGTAGTTTTAGGTTAAATTTGATGTAGTGCGGGTTGTAGCATGTTATTATATGTGCTTGTTAGATTGTTGGCGGCCTAGTATAGCGGTTTTAGCTAAATATAGAACCGATTTTCATTGTTGGCAGGTGGGCGGGCAAAAAGTAGTGTATGTCGCCAATTTTTCTGTAAAATCGACTCCTACGAGGTCGGTTTTTTAATTTCATTTTCCCGTATTTTTTAAAATAAACTGGACCTCATGTGGTCGGTTGTGTTCATATCATTTTCCGAAACCGACCACACGAGGTCGGTTGTGTTCATATCAATAACCACATTTTAAAGAACCCGACTTCACGAGGTCACGCGGTTCATGATTGTCATTATTCATACATTTATAGTGACCGACCTCATGTGGTCGGTGTAACATAAAAATAATAAATAAAATTTTCAATATATCGACCACATGAGGTCGGTAACTTGAAAATATACAACAACTAATATAATTTACGTACCCCGTGGTTGTTAATGCTTTTACTTAAAAAATAATAATTAATATACCGACCTCATGAGGTCGGTAACATAAAAATAAATAAATAAAATTTTCAATATCACGACTACATGAGGTCGGTAACATGAAAAAATATATAATTTACGTATCCCATGTGGTTGTTAATGCTTTTACTTAAAAAGTAATAATTTAATATACCGACCACATGAGGTCGGTATGTTAATTTTCCTTTTTTTTGATGAATCATGTACCGACCTGGTGTGGTCGTTTTTTTTCCGACCACATGAGGTCGGTATGTTAATTTTCCTTTTTTTTTGGTGAATCATGTAGCGACCGTGTGGTCGTTTTTTTTTCCGACCTCTATGAGGTCGCTAATGTTTGCGACTAGCCCATACTGTACCTACTTTTGAGGTCGGTTTTGTGGTCGCATTTTTCCAAACCGACCTCGTGAGGTCGGAAATATCAATTATTTTTTGGTCGGTTTTCAGCGAGTTTTTAGTAGTGAAACTTCTTATCGTTGAACAAAGACTTTGAATTAGCGTTTACTAACAATAAAGAGGTCATACCTTTTGCCAGCGACTTTATGTCTCGGCATTTCTCCAATGGTTTTATTTCTTTGGACGAATGTGAAAAGTTCACTAACGAGACTTTATTTGGTAATGTACATGTTCATTGAATGTTTTACATATCTTTCTTTACCTTAATAGATAGTCAAACACCATATAACTTCACTTGAAATATATAAAAATCTAATTAAATAAGGAAAGAAGAAAAGAACCAAATCTTTAAAGGTGTATTTAAAACTTTTGGGAAACTAAAGCATAAGTAAGAGAAAAACTGGAAAAAAAAGAAAGAGGAAAAGATAAACTGAAGACAGAATTGTGACGGATAAAAGAGGAAATGGTTGTAAATTAAGAAGGAAAAGACAAAAAATAAATGCAATAAAATATTTAGAGAGAGGTTACAACTTTTAGGTTCTACAATACATAATAAATGTGGCTTTTTAAAGCACTTTGAAGGCCAAACCCATCGGGAGCCATCTAAGGTGCTCCAGATCTTTCACTTAGACACCTCAAGTACGCCCTTTTCCATTTAGACATCTGAACTTGAATTAAAATGTGTTATTAGACACCTTTTGCAGAGGTGGCAATGTGCGTGTCCTTCACATTTTTTTGGAGCGTGAAAGAGAATAATTTTGTGTTTTTTTTTTTTTTTTTCTCCTTCATCTTCTTCCTCCCTCCTACCACTTTCTTCACCATATCCACCATAATTTCACCTTTCCATAATTCAAAATCAATTGAAGGAGCTATCAAAATCAACTGTTTTGTTAGTTTGGATTGAATGTAGCATATCTCCATTGAAGAAGAGCCGAAGCCGCCATTGTTGAAGCTCAAAGCTTCCAATTTGAAATTTTCGGTTGCCTAAAACGGGCTCCATTTTCGGTGGTGATATCTCAAAAGAACCGAATCCGAGAGGAGTTCGAATCCGAAATTTGGTGCTATTTGGTTGAGATTTGATAACTCGCCATTAACGTAACTTAAAGCTTCAAATTCGAAAATCAAATTTCCGAATTGGAGGAGTACGCAAAACAAAAAAAATGAAATGGGGGCTATAGATTAGTGCCAAATTTTGAATTATATGCTTCCAAAATGGATCAAAATCTAATGAAAACAAAAAATAAAAATGGAGCCATTAGAAGAAAAAATGGTGCTCGACAATAGTAGAGCGAGAAACGCGGGGAAGGAGGGTGGGTAGGGGTAGGTGGGGAGGGTTTAGAAAAGTAGGTAATTTATTTATTTATTTTGGTGAAAAATAATTTTTTCCTTTTCTTTTTTTCTTGTAATTGATTTTTAAATTATTATTTTACACCCAATTGCCACATGTCCTATTTTAATTAGTCACCCTGCCACGTCATTCGAGTGGATGACACTCATTTTGCAATTTTAGCTGATTGCGAAAATGTTGTCTAAATGAAACACCAATTGTCCACTTGAGATGTCTAAATGGAATAAAGGTCACTTGAGGTGTTAAGTGAAAGAGACGACCACAAGTGGTCAAGCATGGGTTTGGCCCACTTTGAATATTAAGGGCAAATTAGCCATACAATATTTGAACGACATTGGAGAAAATGATCAAACTGGTCCTTGATGTATAAGGGTTGTATTGTTTTGGTTCTTGATATATACCACTTAATTGAAATAATCCTAATGTACGTAAAAAGTTATCACTTTTATCCTAAATTCTAAAACGAACGGTTCTTTTATGTCTGTTTAGAAACCACCTGGTAATTGGAATTGGTGTAATTAATAGGGTATTAATTACACAGCCTAGTAATTACGCAATATAGTAATTACGAAGATCTGTTTATTTGTCATAACGTAATTACAGTGTAATTACAAGCGTACTGTTTGGTTGTACAAGTTAAATTACACAGTTCGATTAAATTTTTAAAATAAAAATTAATTATCAAAAATCAAAAGTTAATATGTGACAAAATATGTAACTTTATAAATGATATTAAATTGGGTATTTAAGATACATATTGTTTCTTAAAAATATAATAATTAATAATCAGATATCTCAGAACTAATATTGAAAAATAATAATTGATATGTCCAATTAATCATAAAAACTAAAAGCATACATTTTGTAAGAACATGCACGACATGTTTGAGAAAAAGATTAATAGTTATAAATTAATGGTGGTTGACAGTAATGGTGATTGTGATGGAAGAGGTTGGGAGGAAGTTTGGAGTGGCGGTGGGTGGTGATTTCGATGACATAGGTGGTTGGTGGTGGTGGTGATTTTGATGATAGGTGGTTGGTGGTGATGGGATGTGGTGGGGGCGGAGAGGGGGTAGGGTGGGTGAGGCGGGGTTTGGAGGGGTTGGGAGGGTGCACTTAATGACATATGGTCTGAACCATTTAGATTCAAACTTCCATTAAGTTCAAACAAATGAGGCAAAATCTGCAAGAACTTAAGTACACAATTGTTAGATCCCGTCTTTTTATACGTTGGGGCAACCCGGATTAACTATGATAATTTTGAGCCAGACATTAAAGGTTGGAAGTCGGGACTTTTGACCATTGATTTTATTTTTAAGACATAAGTTATATATATGAAATTGTTGGTATTGGGCACTTAGAAAATTGGGGACAATTCACAAAATTGGAATTAGAAATGTTGTGCAAAAATGCCATTGTGTGGGCCATAAACAAGTTGAGATATTTAGTGTGGCTTAAAAGATAACTTTCAAGTCATCTTTCTTCTTTACACTTAGCCAAAAAAAAAAAGACCTAGAAGTTGGAGAAACAAACCCCAACCTCACGGCCAAGACCATGGAAGACCAAGTCCATTTCAAGCCACCCCAAAATTAATTCTTTGGTACAAACCCACTAATTAGAGGTCCCTAAAGTAACGTGGAAGCATTTTGGAGTGATCGAAGCCATCAATTTTGTGGATTTCAAACCCTAATCCATTTGGAGTTGAAGAGGAAAGGTGAGAATTTCTCTTGTTTTATGAGTTATAAATGTTGTATGCATATTGTAGTATGTTAATACGGATAAAAATCATGAAATATTGTATGTTGGAAGTGGGTTGTGTGCTTGAGGAGCTAGCCGTGTAAATGGGTGTTGAAAATGGAGTTGATGAATTAATTCTTGTATCATGTTAAATTGTTGTAGGATGTAGGAGGGCTAAGAATCATCGATATATGTATATATGTGGGTATGTGGCCGTATATAGCTCCCAATGTATGCCGAAGATTGCATTAATATCGCTTAGTATGTTAGTTGTTATTGTTATGAATTCTAGTTTGGAAATGAGCATTTAATGACTTAAGATTGATGTTGAGGTTGTGTGGGCTGATTTGAGGCTTATTGTGTGTTTGAGGAAATGTGTATATTTATGAGAATTGTATCGTTATATTGTGGATTGTTGATACAAATCATGAATTGAAATTGAGAAGTGTGGCATAGGGGCTTGCTACGGTTTTGGGGGTAACGTTTTCGGCCAAAGTGGGAAAAATTATTGGATCGTTGGAAATGTTATGTGAATTGTTTAGAATGTCTTTGAATATTGTTGGTAAAGAGTTGGGTTGGTAATTGAATGTATGAGCTATATTGTGGCTTGAATGTAAGCCGTCGAAACGAATATTTGTAAAGTTTTTAAATGATGTAAAAGAGAGTTACTATTGTTATTTTGCCTTTTCGAATTGATGATCGATGTTGCTAGGTTAGTTATTGTGGTTGTTGTTGTTGATTTTGAGCGAGTTAAATTCTCGGGATGGCCTATTTACAGGGGGAAATGCTGCCGAATTTTCTGTAGAAGTTAATAAATAGTTGGAATGAATGGCTTAAGTGCCCTTAGCTAATGTTTGGTATTCGTTGGCTTATTTGTAGACCTTGGGGAGCCCGAGGCGTAGATTGGGATTGACTTTAGATTGGCTATCTTGGGGTGCGTGCGAGGTATGTAAAGCAACCTTCCTTCTTTTAGCATGCCTTAGTTTTCAATAGGCTAGGTTATAAGCCTTAAGGAAAATTCTAAGATTCGAAATCCGAGCATGTTATGGTCCTTATATATATTCCTTGGCACTCCTATGCATGATTTGATGAAATATGAACCATTATGTCTTTGAAATAATCGCTTTCCGAACTTTGCATAGAAAGGGTTCACTTTAAAGAATTTCGTAATCTCTGAATGCCATATCTTTCGCATAAAGGCTCGGATTGCTCCAATAATTTTTATATGAGTTATGCATGATGTATAATGAGTATGTTTTCCATAGGCGGGCCCGACTGGTCAATACCCGTTCGTGGGTCCCGCGACTTTTTTATGTAATTGGAGAACTTTGGAAAGAATTTGTTATGACTATGATTCGATTTTCAAGTATGACCATTTTACTTATGTTTGAGTTCATGATAATGATTTTATACATGACTACTCACGACTCTACTCGGCATTCGTTATCTCTTTCGCCGAGTCCCGGCCGGTTTCGTTGTCGTGCGCACTTTGATATACTCCGAGTTATGTTGTGTTTATGGTTCACCGAGCTACTCGTCAAAGAGGGTCGGGTTCCACTTATATATGATATTATGGGCGTGTATGGCGTTATGCCGTGTTATGGTATGAGACGGAATATGGAGATTTGAAACTTTCTCGGTGTTATGCCGTGTTATGGCGCCATTGACGGCGGCGACCATATTCTTCCGTACCCTATGCATGACTTATATTTTTGAAAATTAAACATTTTGATATAGTGGATTTGTACTTACTTTCTGTACCACTATTTTGTCTATGTCTCAGATTTGTTTCTGTATCTTCTGCTTTGCATACTCAGTACATATTTCGTACTGACCCCCTTTCTTCGGGGGCTGCGTTTCATGCCCGCTGAGACGCACGCTTGGTGATCCACCGGGGCATAGGACACCCTCTTTTCTCGCCGTTTGGAGTGCTCTTCTCATTTTTAGCATACACTTTTGGTATATATATTTTGTTCGATATATATATATATATATATATATATATATATATATATATATATTTGTCAGGGGTACGGCGGGGCCCTCGTCCGCCCTATGTTTTTGTTGGTCCGTTTAGAGGTCCGTAGACGTATTTGTGGGTGTGTGCCTACTGCTCGTATGCTGTGATTGCATGATCTTATTCGCATGTGGCCCTTTGCCGGCGTGCATTTTGTATATGTTTTGGGGCCGGTGGTGCCATTTCGATAGCTCGGTTGGCTTTTTGATATATATATATATATATATATATATATATATATATATATATATATATATATATATATATATATATATATATATATATCCGCATACCTATCGCGTGAGACGTGTGTTTGAAACGATTTGATATAGATTGAGACGGCATACGTATTTATGGCCGTATATGCTATTTGTATGTGATTTGATTGGATAGGTATGCTCGGGTGCCCAACCTCGGGCGCCACATGGCTCGCGGGGTTGGGTCGTGACAACAATGAAGTTATAATAATCACTAGGCTGCAACTTCGGAATCACCTTTACATATTTTAAGTGTACTTTCCCTATTGAGTCAATTATTTGATCTGGGATTCTCATGGCTCCTTTTCTTGAGTTTAAGTATGCCTCTATAGTTTAAAGCTTTGAGTTTATTTGTAATATGTTTCCATCTTATAGAGGCTCCCTTTATGATATGGACAATTTGATTTAAGGAAATTGATGTTATTGTAAACTTTTCTAAAAATACAGCTTTTTTTCCACAGAAAATCCCCACAGCTTATTTGGATTGCAAGAATGGAAAGTTACCTAGGAAGGTTTCTCTTAAGGATCGGTTTGAAAATATGTGGCCTATAGGAGTGGCCAGAACAGGAAAGGATTCTTATTTCCAATACGGATGGGAGAAATTCGGCTTGGAGATTTTTTAATTTTTGACTATGATGAAAAAGGTGTATTTGACTTCAAGTTACTTGGAACCACTTGTGAAAAGGAAGGAGCTCGAGGTTTAAAATTGGCTGTGAAGGAGGAGGAAATGGAAGAAATAAATGTTGAGCATCAAAAGAATGTAGAGCCAAAATGGAAGTGTCTTAGCGATAGTAGTAGTTCTTCTGATGATAGTGATGACGACCACATAGTAGAAGTCTCATTCTTTTTGGGATAGACTAAAAGGAAAGTGTATTTTGAGAGATAAATAGAGGATTTTAAAGGTGGAAGTGTAAAGTGAGGTTGAGGAGAAGAGAGAGGAGAGATGGGGCAGCCTTTTTGCATTTGAGTATTAAGTTTAACGTTATTTTTCATTATTTTGCAAAAAAAAAAAAAGGAAGACAGTTAGTTTTAGGAGTGGCGATAAAAGTCATCACTTTTTGCATACATTAGGGACTATTTCAATTAAGTCGTATATATCAAGGATCAAAACAATACAACCCCTATACATCAAGGACTATTTTCAGGGGCGGATCTATGTAGAAGCATGGAGATGGCACACCACCCCGACGTCTTGTGTGAAATCCTATGTACATATGTATATAAGTAACAGAGAACGGATAAATACTAGTTCTGCCACCTGGAGTAACAAGTGAGTGCATAGTGCCAGTGGTGAAACATCGAATTTTGCTACCTCTGGTCGCTGGTTCGAATCCCCTTGGCACTAGTTACAATATTTTAGCTTGCTGCATATAAAAATTGCGTACTCTAGCTAGAATAAACGCCAAATTGATAATGTGTGGAGTCCGGAACCAAAATGACCCCAAACAAAACCTGTACCTTTAGGGCAGTAAATTAACCGTAACGGCGCGGTTAAATCCTTTAACGTAATAAAATACTGCGTTATAGAAACAGTAAAAAAAAAAAAAAATAAAAAATTGGCCAACTTTATTTTTTGCAACACTTTAGTGTTTTTTTTTTTTTTCATATTTTAATCAACGATTAGTCCCGTGTCAAGAACTCCGAAACGTCAATATTTTATATAGAACATAATTTTTTTTTCTGCGTACAATAATGTAGGCTCAATACATCAAGGATACGTAAACGTTCGGATCGTCATTTTAGGAGTTGAAAAGGTGCCCGAAGTAAGTTTTGTTTGAAAACTTTAGGTTTAAGTGTTCTATATACATAGACGTCCATTTGAAGACTTGTTGTCATTAGCTTAAAGTTTTTTATTTTTAGGGTTTAGATTAAGTGTGTTATTTTATAAAGCGTAACTTTATTTCGAATATACGCGATTTTTTGCACTCGGACGTCCGATTTACGAGATTTTTTTTTTTTTTGCAACATATTCGGAATAAAGTTACTCATTAAAAAATAACACACTTAAGGAACACTTAGTGTTTTTTTCCATAAAAAGATCGCAACATCTTATTTTAATAAATCTTTTCTTTGCAACACTTAGTGTTTTTTCCATACTTTGACCAACGATTAGTCATGTGTCAAGACTCCGAAACGTCAATATTTTATATAGAAAACACTTGTTATCCTATTCAATTTCAATTTTCCCCCAAATTGGCTTGAAGTTTTTAGTTTTCTTTACTTATAATATGATGATACGCAATAAATTTCAACGTAAAAATCCCGGGGCAATGTAGTTGTGAATGTCAATTTCACTTTTGTGGTTTCAATTTTTCAAAATAAAGCTGACTAATTTTCTCGACATATAAAGTTGACTAAAACAACCTTATAAAAATAGAACACTTAAATCTAAAGTTTTCAAACAAACCTTACTTCGGACACCTTTTCAACCCCTAAAATGACGATCCGAACATTTACGTATCCTTGATGTATTGAGCCTACATTATTGTACGCAGAAAAATATATCAAGTTCTATATAAATTATTGACGTTTCGGAGTCTTGACACATGACTAATCGTTGGTCAAAGTATGGAAAAAAATACTAAAGTGTTGCAAAAAATAAAGTTGACCAAATTTCTTTTTTCTTTTTTTACTGTTTCTATAACGCAATTTTTTACTGCGTTATAGAAAAATAAAAAATAAAAATTTACTGGTTCTATAACGCGATTTTATCGCTTTAAAGGACTTAACCGCGCGAACGGTTAAGTCCTTTAAGCGCAAGAATTACTGCGCTAAAAGTACTTATGTCACCTTTTTTTGTTGGGGTATTTTGGTTCAAAAGGTTTTTTTTTTGGGTCATTTTGGTTCCGGACTCTAATGTTGAGACGGTTAGTAGCTTTGCTTTGTCTGTGATGGTCACCGGTTCGAACCTCAACTACCAACTTTCCTTTTGATAAAAAATGAGTTGTTGCGATAGATGACAGTAGTATATGTTACCGTACCCCTGTAAGTATTAACATCGTTTACGCAAAATGCTACATACTTATTGTTCAAAACGGTATGGCACCTGGAACTTTCAGATCCTGGATCCGCCTCTGACTATTTTGATCATTTTCTCTCCCACTTTTAGTATATTATGATATTATATGATTGTTGGCTATTGAACTGCCAAAATGTGTTCCTAACCAACTTCATTGTTACAATATTTTAGCTTGCAGCATATAAAAATTGATAATGTGTGCTTCACGAGACGGTTAGTAGCTTTGCTTTGTCTATGATGGTCACTGGTTCGAACCATCAACTACCAACTTTCCTTTTGGTAAAAAATGAGCTGTTGCGATGGATGACAGTAGTATATATTACCGTACCCCTGTAAGTATTAACATCGTTTACGCAAAATGCTACATACTTATTGTTGAAAACGGTATGGCACCCGGAACTTTCAGATCCTGGATCCGCCTCTGACTATTTTGATAATTTTTTCTCCCACTTTTAGTATATTATGATATGATATGATTGTTGGCTATTGAACTGCCAAAATGTGTTCCTAACCAACTTCATTGACCCTTTGCTCGTTTCTTTTGTAGATAATTTTGAGGTGCTAGCTCAGCATTGGTGGTTTCCTTATGCAAGACAACATTTGAAGGTGGTATGCAATCTAAATCTCTTTCTGATATATCGAATGCCTTGATGGCTAAACTTGGGTGGAATTTTCGCACTAAAACTTTTATTTGGAGCAAGTTGCTTAGTATATATTGTAGGTGTGGCCATCCTGTTGTGATTTGGAAGCCTAAGCAATTGCAAAGGCGGATCCAGGATTTTGATTTGATGAGTTCAAATATTATGTTCTTACAACTAAACCTGTTACTCCTTTTTTAAACTAAGGGTTCAGAATCTAACATTTATTTAAAAATACTGAGTTCAAATGAACCTAGTACGTATGCTTTACATCCGCCACTGCTGCAATCCCACACTTGGAAGACGTTGCAAGTGAGATTTTGTGAAAAATAACATCGGGAATAAAAAATGGTCTTGAAGGTGAATTTTTGGTGGGATAAATGGATCAAGGAAGGATCTTTAGCCAACATTATAGATATGGAAAATGAAGGTATTTATTATTCATCTTTTAATGCAGCTAATTTTATAATAGATGGGCAACGGGATGGTGATGACAGATCCATGCAGGACCCTCACTTCTTCAGGTAAGTTTTTAGCATCTTCAGCTTGGATTTTTTTCTGGCGAAATAGAGGTACGTAACTTCTAATTATACAAATATATTTGGTTGAAAGTGATGCTCACTAAGATTAGATTTGGTTGAAAGCGATGCCCGACCATTATCAAAACAGAATTTTGAACTTGCTTGCTCATGAAAAATCAGGCCGCACGTGAGGAGTGCTACTTATAAGACATAATATAGTGAATAAATGTGTTCTCTCTCTAACCGCTTAAGCTTTTAGATGAGATGGTCACAAACCTCAACGCAATGGGGTGGGGTTTTTGGTCTCTCTATAAGTTCCACCACGGACAAGTCTAGAGGATCTAAGCTAAGAGGGTAATTGTGTAATCGTACCTAACATATAGTAGGATGCTTTATTGCAAGCTGTTACACGAACGAATATTTTTACAAAATGTACGTGCAAAGTAGGTAGTAATATTGTAGTAAAGCTTACACCATTGCAACGCTTCTCATCGCAAGAACCAGAGGAGAAAATATTATAAACACGAAAACCTTGAAGTTGCATAAATACAAAGGAAAAGAAAGACTTCATATGATCTTTGTGGAGAAGCAAATTTCTTTCAAATACTATGCATCGATCCTGTGACAAAATGAAGTGGGAGAAGAAAGAGGATGAGCACTTGTTTTAATTCGTCTCTTCACTCCTTTCTTCCTCCAGATATCCGTCTTACTTTATTTAACCTACACTTGATCATCAACTAAAGCACTAATAACTCAAACTACTAACCAACCAGAAGTTGAAAATTACAAACAGCTGCACAAAAAAGAAACTCTCGCATTTTAGACAAGAGTGTAGCTTGATACGGAGACCACTGCAGGAGAATTAGCAGAGTGAATGTACACAAACTCGAAGGTTTTTCCAGATGGCAACGAGTCGGGAAATACGTAGGAGTCACCATACTTTGAAAGACCCCAGAGAGAACCATAGAGCTGGGATACTGAGAGCTTCAAGTTCTTCAGTGTCTTAGAAGACTTGTTAGTTACTATTGCTGAGTATCTGTGGTAAGTTTTCCCCTTGTGAACCCATGAAGATGTTTCCTTTTGCTCAATAGCAATGTCAGAAGCTGCAGATAATATGTATTTCCATTTTAGATTTCTCTCCAAATTTTGTTATAGCTACAATTTATTTGCACAAGTAATTCTAACTTTCAGAAAAAGAGCTAGTTAAAGTACCTGGGGCTGGCGTTACTTTTTGCTCTGGATCCGGTTTTGGCTGAGGAATAGCAACTGTAAGTAGCAAAAGAAAACTCTTTGTTAGCAACAGCTTCAAAAACTTACTTAGAATCAGAGGTAGGGTCAGATCAAATTTGAGCAGGCTAAAATAGGTCAACTCGATAAAAATGTCACGGCACCACTCGCCCAAAGTTTGCTTGGGCCAGAATAGTTTAGGTCAAGATGGATCAAATAAGGAATCATAATCCAATCTGCCCAACATGACCTGAACTCCTTCCATTTTATTTTGCTCTTTGAAAAAAAAGAAAAAGAAAAAAGAAGTGAAAACTAATGTATTTTTCTTAAGTTATAAACTTTTAAGTTTTTCCAAATTTACATAATTCCTAATCTCCTCTAAATCTGATTTTGTATGTTTGGTTTGGGTTGCATTTTTACCCGTCAAGTTAGTACATTGTTTTGATCCGTTTTCACCCAATAGTTTGATGAGTCATTCTGGGTTCAACCCGTTGCGCCAAGTCAATAAACAAGTCATAGCCCAACCTATTTAAACTTGTGTGAGTTACTAAAAAAGGGGTTAGTGTTGCTACCTCTTGTTAGAATTAAATCATTGTGAGAAAGACTGTCAATGAACCAAGAATACCTGGAAGAAGCTGACTATATTCACTTTTACCACCATGGAGTCTTGCTAACACACCAATCAAGGGAGCATTGTTATAGGTAGCTGGTTCAGTTTGCTCATAGTTGTCTCTTTGATCAGCAAAATTGTCATAAGCATCAGGTCCGCCAACAATGGCTCCGGTTAGAAGATTGGGATCGTTCGCTTTTCTGCTAAACCAGGTAGCATAACCTCCACGGCAGGTAACAAAAGTAGGATCAACCTTCACAGAGACGATGGAGGAACCTCTGTGGTGAACTTGTCTCGGGTAATTGTTTCCATATCCAACCATGTAACTTGTGGCTCTTGGATTATCTCCAAGAAGGTAGTCAACCTAAAAAGATAAAAATATACTTGAGAATTTAACAATTCTGTGTACATGTTACTATGTCTGGACATGAATTTTACTTTGAAAAAAAAGTTAAGTTCAGTGATTGTAAACAGTTATTTCCTTTGAAATACTCCTCAAACAAGTTTTTTCAATATTCCCTAGTATTTGCAGATAATGAAATGGAGTATTACTTATGCCCAAATAGTCCGGGCCGCCTAGTAATCCTCTACTTATGTTACTCACTCTATTTCAATTTATGTGGCATTTTTTCCATTTTAGTCAGTTCGAGAAGGAATGACTTCTTTCCATATTTAGTAACAATTTAACTTCAAACTTCCGATTTACCCTTAATGAAATGATTTATAACCACAAAAGTTTCTATGACTTATTTTAGACCACAAGTTGCAAAAGTCTTCCTTTTTTCCTTAAACTCCGTGTCCAGTCAAAATCCTTCACATAAATTGAGACGGAGGGAGTAGTATCTTTACCTGTGACTTGGCAAATGCCAGGAGCTCGGTTGGTGATACGGAGCCAGATGAACACTTGAGGGTTTTTCTAGCAGAGGCCAAATAGTCAGAGTAGACAGTGGCAAGGAATGAAGCACTTGTGACAAATTGCATATTGTTCCATCTCTGCCTGAAAATGAGACCTCCTGGACTCTTGTGGATGTTTTGGTTACCCTTTCCGAGACATGCACACATAAAGTTCTCAGCCTTTTCCTGATACTTCTCAAACACAGGTGAATGGGTACCAGCATTTCCTTGCATTAGGAACTGCAGTTATAAACACAAATAGGTTAATTATTTGCCTAGTAATAGAATATGTTGTTATCTGCTGAAGGAAATTAGGGTTCGTTTGGTTGCTGGTTAGGAAGTGAATATTCATGTATTAAAACCATCATAATGAGTATCATGTTTGGTAGCATTGTAGTTGCTGTGTATACAATTCAAAGACACCAAGTACGGTGTTTGGTAACTACTTTATAATCCCGTATAACTAAAACATGTATAAGTTATGAGTCAATTTATGTATTATTTTACGTAGGGCAGAAGATAGAACAACTAATACATGAATAACTAAACTCTACATAACTCTAACCTGCAACCAAACGACCCCCTAGGTTGCAAATCATGTGCCTTACAGGAAGAAAGAGTGCTGTCGAAAAATCTTTTGGTTCCTGTATTAAGAATTGGCCATACGCATGTCGGCCTTGAGCAATTCAAGGTTTATTAAATTGGACAAATTACTAACAGATACTCGATAAATTTTGGTTATATAGCCTGGTATTATATGTCCATTTTGTAGTTATCATGGCACCTACAGAGTATTATTCAAGAATATTAGGAAATGAAGTGTAGGATTTTAGGATTGACCTTAGCAGCAAGAGTCTGAACACCAGCATACTTGACGTCCCAGCCAAATTCGGTCATGGACCAACCGGTTCCACCAAGTGCATCCCCGTTCTCCCCGAGATAGTTCAAGTAATACGGCTTGTTAGATGCCTTGTACAGCCAGGCAGCGGCCCACAGTAATTCGTCCTGTTAAAATTAAAATTTCCAAAAAAAAAAAAAAAAAAAAATTAAATGCTCTGAAAATGACAAGATGTACATACAACTTAACAAAGAGATTAATATTTCTTCATGAAATAATCACATACCGCGTACCCACTGACAGATCGGTAGTACTTCTGGGCCACAGTAATACTGCTATCATATTTGCCTCTGTATTTGTCTGCAAACTCGAATAGCTGAAACCAACAGTAAACCACTAGTTAGGGAAATGCAGAGGCAAATAATGTAATGTACATCCAGAATAATAAGGTGAAAATAAGGGGTAGGTGAAATAATAGCAGTGTGGATTTAATATTACAAATGTTTTAACATGTTACTATATGTCTTACTTTCAAGTTACTAATTTCATTGGAAAGTTACGAATGGCTTGTCTTTAAGTGATCTAATAGTATGTTAATCTTTTATGTATGATTTTGTGTGGTTATTCTATTATCTACATTGCAAGAGCATGAATGCTGACTTAGGCCAACTAAAGAGTATATAAAAATTTCCATGTTCAGTATTTACTGGGACGTTAGGATTATTAATGCAACACAACAAACCTACACTGACAAGTGACAACATCTAGCCTGTCAACTAGCTGAGCTAATCGTAACTGCCAAATAACTTCTCCCCAATTTTCTGAATTTTCACACTCATCACTGAAAATAATTAAATATTACATGTGGTGTTAACTTGTAATATTTATATTAAATCAATAAATGCGTGACACATATCATTTAAATAAAATATTCTCATTTGAAAGTTGTTAATATTTAATATGCATTCTTACTTTAGGTTACTACTCTTGAAGTTAACATTATTTCAGTCCATGTAAAAAACTGCACTGACCTGATAGGCATGAGTTAGGAGCTCCTTGGCATAGGCAGGGTTGCTGTTCCGAAAGACGATGGAAGCAGCAGCCATGGCGGCTGCTGTCTCCCCGGCAAGATCAGATCCAGGGCGGCTTGGATCGATCCGGTAAGCGGCTCTTGAAGTGGTCATGTCCTCTGGTCTTTGCCAACAGTAATGGTCTGTGTTACCATCTCCAACCTAAACATTATTCAACATATCACATCAACTACTTTTAATAATCATTAAAGTCAAACATTTAAAATTGTCAATATTATATATGCTTTATGATCTTAGTTTGAAAGTAGATTTATTCTATTGACAATGACATTTGGTACATACCAAATT
>NC_081353.1:49712811-49730981 GCF_029784015.1 Lycium ferocissimum | reverse complement strand
TTTCTGATAATTAAACACTCAGCAACACTCAGAAAAAGGAAGCAAAATAATGGCTAGATAGAGAAGAAAAGAGAAGGGATTGGGAGAAGGTTAGAGATTGAACCAGTATATATGGTGGAGGGAAAGAGAAGCTGCCAAAATTTTAGAAAATGGGCAGTGTGCAAATAATGCAAATTTGGTGTATTTAAAAATTACAACAACAACAACTAATTCACAAGCCGGTTCGGAGAGCAGAGACGGCAAACTTGCACTTTTACCTGGAAAGAGACTATTTTCGATATACCCTCGGCTCAAGGAAAATCATTTCAAATTAGTCTAAGAGAAATAACGTAAGTGAAAAAGTAATGACAAATACTAAGCAAAGCATGACAAATCATTTTGAAAAAGAAAGTAATACGACCATCAAAGTTAAAAAAAAAAAAAAAAAAAAAAAAAAAAAAAACTATAAGTAGTACAGAAAAACAAGAAACTATAAGAACGGTGTATTTAAAAATTAAAGAAACAAAAATAATGTCATTGATAGTTCATAGTTTGAGTGGGGGAACGGTGAAGGAAAATGGCTAGGACTGAGAGACAGTGGCATGTGCTTTTGTTCGTCGTTTTTTGCTAGGAAGGGTCGGCGCTGAAATTTTTATTTTGTACGAACAATTAGGGGAAGATAATTACTATATTATACTAGTTATAAAGTAATTCATCAATAGTTATATTAAATATTGTAGGTCTAGACAGACAATGTGTTCCAAGTTAAATGGATGAAAAAGAGTAGAATGCAGTCAAAAAAGAGTTGCAGAAAATTGTCTGGTAGGTGTTCCCATTTGTCTAAAATTATTAACGTTTTGCTTACAAGGCCATGTGTTCAAAGGTGAGGTTAAATTTCTAATACGGCCAAAACTTAAAAAGGCTAAAGCATCAAGGTGTCTGTACGTGGACATAATTCACTTGGTTCTGTCACTGTTACTTTATATCGTATCTAATAAAAAGATTAGAAGTTCTACACTTGTCAATTAACGGGGATAAAAAGAGTAGTATTATTGTGGAGGTGAGAAGTGGTGGTTTTAACTTTTCATACTTCTTGTACTGCTAATAATGAAATGTAAAGTGCACTTGTAACCATTAAAAAATAAATGATTCAGGCACCTAACGTTCTCTTCGTTGTTTTAATCCCTGTCACGACTAGAATGTCATGTACATTACAAATAAAATTACAGAACTTATTCTTCCTTTATAGATAAATATGAATGGAAAAAAAGAAAAAAAAAAGCGATAGCTCACTGCTAAATGGTTTTCAGGTGGTGTTTGTGAGAGGGGAAAGAATCGACTGTTGCACATTAATCGATTTAGAAGGTCAGTTTATAATTTTAAGAAATTTCACGACATTACAACTTTCACCCTAGATTTTAAAAAATGAAAACGAGACTATTTGGTAAAGTTCAAGGTAAATTTGGATTATTTCGTAGAGTAGACATAGTTGAACCTTTTCCCTTGTAAAAAATATACTAAGTTGTTGTTCTCGTTTATCGGCTTTTGACTTTGGATCATAGTTCGAATTTATGTGGCAAGGTGCTCATGTTAACTTAAATTATTATTTTTGACTTATTTTAGATATTTTCGCTTAAAAACAAGTACGAAAACATTTTTTTCATTTTACCCAAACACTACAAAAACATGCTTAAAAGATCTAAAATGTTCAATCCAAACATGTGCCTAATTAATAAGGTAAGTCTAACTTATTTTTTAGGATATTTATAGATTTGGTCCCAACTATTGGGGTAAATCTAAACTATTTTGCAAAATTTTGGGATAAAAAATTGGAAATTTTTCCCTTAATAAAACTTAACTACGTACTCCATGACATAGCTTAACTATAGGGAACACAGTTACAAACATAAAAATTAATCCTTTTCCTTATTCAAGGTATCCCCAATCCTCAAGAAACCTTTTTTTTTTTTTTCTTTTCTTTTTTTTTTTTTTTTGACAAATGGAAAACAACAGGTTAGCTGTTTTTTTTCTGCCCTTTTCATTATCTTTCTTACTATTTGACTTCGTTTGTAGCACTTAACTTTAAACTCCCAAAATCCGACCGTTTGCACCAAGCAAAACAGACATCCTAAACGTGTAACATTAATTGCTAATTGACACATAAGCACTACTTGAGTTATGGGAGCAAACAAGCTGCCAAAAGATGATTCTATATATGGTAAATATTCTTATAACCTAAACCTTTTAATTATTTACACCAAATTAGTGAATCCAAGTATTTCATATGGTCCATCTTTGTAGTTTACGTGACACACTTTCTTTTTAAATTGTTCCAAAATAAATGACATATTTTTAAATTTAGAAACAATTGACTTTACACTTTTCATTTTATCCTTAATGAGAATAATTTATAACTACACAAATGTTATGCCCACAAATTTTGAAAGTTTTATAGCCACATAAATGCTATAACTAAACGTTTTAGATTATAAATTTCAAAATTCTTAATTTCCTTCTTAAGCTCCATGACAATTCAAATATATCATATTAGTTGATCAAACAACGAGATCGAGTATCGGTTTACGAGATATCTTATTTTTTGAGTCACATAAGCTTGTATGTTTAGGTGGTTTAGGACACAACAGAAATAACTTGATCTCCATAAGGCGAAATCACAACAATCACATCTATGTGAATAGCAGGGAGCATCATAAGAATATTGTTCTGCTAGTTCAGAAAAATTATTTACACAAACACACAAAGCATACTGCAACTATAATTTTGCAGTGATAAGAAAATAATAAAATATACATATATAGACTTAATAATTAAGAAGAAAACTTGTAGTAGCATAACATGTGGGCGATTAATAAGAGACAAATAAGCCTCAACATTATTACAAGATTTTTGACAAATTTAGTGATTTGAAAAATCGACAATCCGACAAACAACACTCTTCCTCCATTTAAGCCTCTCCCTGGCAGTGGAACTGCTATTTTTAAATATTTAAATCAACACCGACAACAGCACAAATTAAGGAGTTTTGGTAGTAAATCATATTTTCCTCATTAACCGCATGTCAAAACATTGCATGTTCGTAATTTCAACCTTAGTTGCTCAGTTTCACACACACACAGAGACAAAGGAGTAATAAATGAAGAGCCTGGAAGACATGGTCAAAAAAAGGGGTCCAACAGTTTGTTTTCATTTTGTAATCTTTTTGTTCGACTCGTGGCAATCACAATAAACGGCTAATTCAGAATACTTCCTTCGTTTCATAATAAGTGGATTTTTAGCTTATACACACTCTTTAAGAAAATTATTCACTTCTAAAAAGTAAGAAGTATTTTTACTAACTTACTCTTAATCAAATGTCTTAAAAAAGAAGTAAATCTTTAATAGTAGTATTTTCCTCATTAATTATTCTTGAGCCGAGGATCTATCGGAACAAAAGCCCTACCATCACAAAATGTAGAAGTAAGGTCTGCGTACATTCTATCCTCCCAGACCCCATCTCGTGAGATTATACTGGTCATGTTGTTGTTCATCAGTAATTAACCGCATGTCAAAATCTTGCATGTTCATAATTTCAACCTTAGCTGCTCACTTTCACACACACAGACACACAAAGACAAAGGAGTAATAAATGAAAGAGCCTGAAAGATGGGGTCAAAAAAAGGGGTCCAACAACAGTTATGTTTCTTTTTTATAATCTTTTTGTTCGACTCGTGCCAACCGCAATTAACGGCTTCTACAGAAAAATAGGTATAGAGAGAGATAGATACTTCCTCCGTTCACGTTTATTTATTCATATTTAAATGGGTATTGGATTGATCACATTATTACTATATATAAGGGACAATAAAAGAGCTTTTGTAGTCCTCACAAAGCTTTCCCAAAAAATATCAAAATTTTCAATTAATTACTTTTAAGTCCTGATCTTATTTTTTAAAGTCAAATTTATTTTTTGTTCTTATGGTCTACTTTTTAAAAATTCGTCGAACATTCGCCTATTTACTTGTTTTTCCGAGATCGGTACCTCGTCAGAATGCTCGCCTTGCAATTTAGATTCGCGTCACAGAGGGCCCAATCGGAGGAAGTGCTTTCACTGCAAGGATTTTTTCTGCACCTGCGCCGAACTTGAGACCCCAGTTAAAGGAGAAACGCCTCATCCGTCGCACTTTATTTTTTCTGTTGCTTTCTTCTATTGATCTTATCTTATAACCTAAAAAATAGTCATTTCTTCGCTAGATATTCTTGCTTCTTGTTGCTCTTTGTTTTCTTCTTTTTCATTTGTTGCTTATTATAAATTTTTTACATGTAAGCATTTCTTTTACTTTATATTTGTATTATGAAATTTGAGAATTTCAGAAAATTGTTTGACTCATATGTAGGCATTTCTTTTACTTTATATTTATACTTTAATGAGCTCATACGTGTTTACCAAGATTAGTACAAAAATGATTTTCAGATAGTTTTAAAAATTATTAAATGATGCCATATTTTTGAAAATGAAGACAATATTATTAGTCAAGATCGGGTTATAGTAAGGCGGAATTAGAGTGTCAGTCACCGATTTGATGGGATTCGGTAGCACTTTGGTTCAAATTCTGTATTTATCTTAAAAGTTCATTAAATATGTATAAATTATTAATTTAGAACTAAATAACTTAAAAATTAGGATTCGACACTCATATATTTTAAATTATAGCTCTGCATCTAATTTGAAGTAATAATTTCATCAAAATGAAAGTTTTTTGATTTGGCGAGCATACTGAATAACTAGTGAATTACAACTCTATTGTTAGACAATTGGGGCATTGGTCTTTGCGCGTTAATGCTTTTTTGCTTGTTGGTTTCATTATCATAAAGCGGCGCCAAAATTGGTTTGGTTTCAAGATATAGAATCTATGCTGAATCACCATTTAATTAAAGGAGCGAAATGAAAATTTTGATAATATATATTGAAAATATACTTATTTGAAGTTTAATTATTACTAACAAAAATTATATTTCTTTAACTAAAATATTACTTTTTATATCTGGAGTTGGGCCCGGGCTTAGCACGGGCCTCGTGAAACTAGTAACATTTAATAAGGGTGAATTTGAAAAGATAAGGTTAATTCTTTCTTATTTTGATAAATGAACACTCTTTTTGACCAAAATAAAAAATGCTAAGTGAACACTCTTTTTTATCCGGAGGGAGTAATAAATAAAATGATAATTCTACTAAATCACCTCTTATTAGTAATTTACTATATAAGTCATCGGCTTCAACTTAATAAAGGCGTGACTAGTGCCCAATCAAACCCAAACACACATCAAACGCTATCTCAAATGATATCAAACGCGCCAAAATATCCAACAAAAGCGAGCATAGGCTTATATTTCAAATTTAGATAATTTCCCGGAAAAATTTATTTGAGTTTCCTTTGTTTTACGGACTATCCAAAATAACCTAGCGCGAGAAAATACCAACAAGGCCACACGTACAATAAAATATCATATATACGTATGCCGGGCCAGAGGAAATGGGATCGCCCGAAACACAACGTACACACACACAATCGAGGTAGAGACACCCACAAAACATGTCCACGGATCTCTAAACGGACGTACGAGAATCATATGGCGGGCCCCCGCCGTACCCGCGAACAATATATCTGAATGCAACGAGACGAATATATATATACCAAAAGTATAAGCTACGGAATGAGAGGAGCACTCCAAAAATAACGAAGGGTGTCCTAAACGGGTGGATCACCGAGCCGAACGGTTCGTTTCTGAACGTTTAAACGACCCGGAGAAGGAGGTCGATACGAAATATGTCTTGAGTAGGCAAAGTATGTACGTAAAATAAATGCGAACAATAATCGAATCGAAGTAAGGAGAATAATACATATCCAAAAATATCAAAATGTTTATTTTCAAGTCTAAATTATGCATAGGGCACGGGAAAATATGGTCGCTTGCTTTATCGATGGCGCCCGTAACACAAGACAACACCGAAAGTTTCAAATCTCGAATCCCCGTCACACATCACAACAACACGAAACGCCCGATCACGATAACGCCAAACATAAGTGGAACCGGCCCTCGAGCGAGGTACGGTGGAACTATAAACACGAGCGTAACACCGCGATGTATCTGGGCGCGCACGCACAACGAGCCGGCCGGGGAGCCGGCGAACGATATCATAGTAGGCACGAGCGGGTAGTGAGGAATCATATGCATAAAATAATTATTATAAACCCGAAGGATAAGTAAAAACGATCATATTCGAAATCGGAATAATAATTATCACTTTTTGTTTCAAAGTTGTCGAGTTTACATAAAAGGGCGTCGCGGGACCCACGGACGAGTATAGACCCGAACCGAGCCCGCATGAAAAACATACCCATTAAACATCAAGCAAACTTCTATAAAAATTATTGAAGCGATCCGAGCCTCTATGAGAAAGATATGGCATTCGGATTACGAAATTCCTTAAAGTGAACCTTTTCTATGCAAGGTTCGGAAAGCGATTACTTCAAATACATAATGGTTCATATTTCATCAAAACATACATAAGAGTGCCAAAGAATATATATAAGGATCATAACATGCTCGGATTTCGAATTTGGAATTCCCTTAAGGCTCAATCTAGCTTTATGTGAAACTAAGGCATCTTAGAAAGAAGGAAAGGTTGCTTTACATACCTCAAACGCTCTCAAAATGATCCAAACTCAAGCTAATCCAAACTATGATTCGGGTTGCCCACGATCTAAAAATAAGCCATAAAATGCCAAACATTAGCTAATGACTTTTAGGCTTTAAATTCCAAATTAGCCCTTAATTCTACCGAAATTTGGGCGACATTTCCGTAATGGCCGTCCCGAGAATTCAACTCGGCCAAAACAATCAACAACAACAACAATAACCAACCTAGCAACATCAACAACCAATTAGGAAAGCAAAATAACAATAGTAGTTTTCTTTTCCACTTTTCGACAACTTACATTCAAGTCACAATCGACGCTTATACATTCACATACTAACCCAAACCCCTACCAACGATATTTAAGGACATTCTAAGCGAATTCATACAACATTTCCAATAATCCAAATTTTTCTCCAAGCTACCCGAAACAGCCCTAACCGAAATTGACCCCTCTAACTTTTTCTTCATTTCCAAATCATGGTTTGTATTCACAATTCACATTCTAACAATACTATCTCATCCATATACCAATTACATTAAATATACAAAAACCCCCAAATCAGTCCGCAACATCTACAACCTCAATTTGAACCAATGAACATTCATTTCCAACATAAAATTCAAAGCGACGACGATTAAAACATTAAGCGATATTCATTCGTTCATTGTCATATAATGTGACCCATTTCGATCAACACTACACACATATACATATATGGAAAATTCTCAATTGTTCTTCACCTTACAATGATCATAATCAACTAACTAGGCATTAATTCATAAATCCAATCACAACACAACAACACCCATTTACCACGGCTCAAGCTCCACACACAACTCACCTCCAACATTTCATATTTCATGATTTCCAACCATAATAACATACTACAACACGAATATAACCTTCATAACACAAGAACAAGATCAAATCTTACCTTTTTTCTCTTCAACTTCCACAAGCTAGGGTTTCCAAAAGATGAGAAATAGTGGATTGATCGCTCCAACGATGGTTCCACGCTACTTAGGGACCTCAAAATAATGGGTTTACATCAATGGAAAAATTTTGGAAGAACAAGAAATGAAGGTGAAATTTGGGAGGGGCTGGCCGTGAGCCTCTTTGAGGTTTTCAGCTTTGCTCCTCTTTTTTTTTTCTTTCAAAGTGTTGGGTGGAATGAGAAAATAAGACTAGTGGTCATCTCTTAAGTTGGCAAGACTTGGTCAAGGTCCCTTGGCCCACATTAATGTGTTGTCCACCAAAATTGAACACACCATTTGTGTGGGCCAACCATGGAAATTGTGGATGATTTTCATCTTCCAATTTTTATCACTTTAGGCCCCAAATTTTCACTAATTGTTCCATACCAATAAATTCATGCACAACTTATATCTCAAAATAAAATCGAAGGTCAAGAATCCAGGCTTTGTATCCGAAATAATTTTTGTCCTTAACTTATCGTAATTAATCCAGATTACTCCACTGTACAAAAATGCGGGTTCTAACACTCCGTCTATTTTTATTTGTTCATAATGGACTTTTCACTTCCTTTAAAAAATTACTAATGAAGTGCATATTTTACTATACCCATTACTATAAGCATTTCCAAAAATCTTAGGGAATGATTTGGGGGATTAATAGTTAATGTTAAGGGTAAAACGTGAAAAAAATTGTTTTTATCTTGATATGCTAAAATAAATAAGTAAAAGTGAAAATATATTTTTAGTATAGTGGGCAAGTAAAAATGGAGTGAGAGAGTATAAGTCATCTAAGGGTTGGAAAATGAATAGTATATTTAATAATAAAGGTAAAATAGGTCAAAATGGTAAATTACCTCTTAATTTATAAATTGGACAAATAAAAATAGACATTTATCAGTACAGTAGATAAATAAAAGTGAAATGAGGAAATATTTAATTTTTCTTTCTAACTCTGTTTTGCACATTTTAAAGCATGAAAGGACACGTCACGAGTAAGTCAAAAGGACAATGCGCCAGAATCACTGGATAACGCCGGTTTTGTAACGGTCACGGCGTTTATGCTTCCTATAATTCGGTGTCGACTTACTTTTCGACTACCGGAACAACCTAGCATCCCTCGTAATCTATTCCAAACTATTTATCGCTTTTTTACTTTACACGCTCCTTTAGATCGTCTTTCCATTCATTTTTACTTGTTTATTTTTTACTTTGTACACTCCCTAGAATAAATAAATGAAGTATATATTTTATCATAATACCTATATTAGCCTCAATAGACTAATATTAAGAATAAAACTAGAAAAAAAAAGTTTGTCTTTCTCTCGATATACTAACATGGACAAATAGAAGTGAAAATTTATTTTTAGTATATTTGACAAGTAAAAGTGAACGGATGGAGTATTAAGTAGGAGGTATTTGACTATATCTTTACCCTTATTTATGTCTAAGTTACAATATCTATATGTTAAATGTTTACCCTATTTATGTGTTCGCTCCACTAATGATAAAATTCTACTGAGGCTAAAATGAGAAGAAAAAAATCAGTTGTGCCTTGAGCTATTAAAATGACAAATAATTTGAGACAATTATTTTAGTAATCATGACAGATATTTTGAGATAATTATTTTTAATAATCACGATAAATAATTTGAGATAGATGGAGTATAGTTTTGCCTTTCCAATTTCCAATTGCATGTGTTGAAGTACCACTAATTTAAACAAAATATCAGCTTAATGCACCCATAAGCAATTGGGATTTGGGGTTCTCACTCGGAGGGCCTATCTTTGTTAATATGAAATTATGAATGAGGGCGTCCATAATTCGATTCGATATGATTTGATTTTCATCAAAATCGAAATCAATCAATCCTTTTTTATTTTCTTTTTTTATCCTTTTTCGGTTTAGTTTTTCGGTCTCTCTCTTTGTTTTTTTTTTTTTCCATTGCACACGAAATACAAATTGAATACAGTCATCCAATTGGAATTGTCGATAACTTTTTCATTAGTCAAATGCATGATTAGCAATAATAGATGAATGAATGATTGATTTTATGATTTTTTGAAATATTCTTACGTGAGAAATACATGATGTTATTCACTTTCGTTGATCTAATTTATCTCATATGTACTTTTAAAACAAACTAGATTTGTTGAATCACTATACATATTTATCCCATTACAGAAATTCTATCACGTGAATCATTACATCATATGACTATTCATTCTTTTACTCTCCTCCAAAAGTGTATTATATATTTATCCTTCATTTTGAATTCCTACAAAAGTATTTGAGAATTCAAGAATTTAGCGGAATTTCTATTTGAATATATATTAAAAAAAAGGGAAAAGGATCAAAAATACCCCTTTCTTTCATAAATTGGCTACTTTTATCCTCCGTTATAAGTTGGGGCTAAATCTACCCCTCCTGTTACAAGTTGGGCTCAAATATACATCTATCGTTATCAAAGTATTCAAAAATACCACTTATTTCTAACATATTCCCACATAAGCAACCCTATTCATTCGAATTGCATGACATGGACGTCACATGACATTTAACTTAATACGTGTGGTGCCTACGTGACAATCTTTTTAAAAAAATCTGGAAAATTGATTTTTTTAAAAACAAATACGGAAAAAATGGCTTTTATTAAAAATCTGAATTTTTTTGATTTTATAAAACCTGGTTTTTAAAATATATTATTGAAAAATGGATTTTTTTAATTAAAAAAATCTGGAAAATGATTTTTTTAATATGGAAAACTATAAAGTATTTTTTTTTAAAATGTCCTAAAAATCTATTTTTTAAAATATGGATTAGTTTTTTTTAAAAAAAAAAAAATCTGAAAAGTTGATTTTAAAAAAAATCATTTTACAGATTTTTTAATAAAATATTCAATTTTCAAGAATATTTTTTTTAAGAAACGGGTTTTATAAAATAAAAATAAAAAATCAGATTTTTAATAAAAGCCATTTTTTCAGATTTATTTTTGGAAAAATCAATTTTCCAAATTTTTTTAGAAAAATATTGCCACGTAGGCACCACATATAATAAGTTAAATGCCAGGTGACATCTATGTCACCCAATTCCAATGACTGGACTTGCTTATGTGGGAATATGTTAGAAATGAGGGGTATTTTTGAATACTTTACTAACGGTAGGGGTATATTTGACTCCAACTTGTAACGAAGGGTAAAAATAACCAATTTATGAAAGTAGAGGGACATTTTTGACTCTTTTCCTTAAAAAAAAAAATTCTTGAGTGATTCGTTATATTGTGAAATGAAAGTAAGATGTCATTCTGCTATTTTTGCATCTGGGTAGCGATGAAAATATACTGAATACTCTATATGAATTCAACATTGTTTCATAGTATGTGTCGAACTAATTCTTCACATCCATGACTCTATATCTTCTTTATTGTCACTTATTATATTATTTTAGTTACTTAAATGTTTTTCTTAATTTTACCATCTTTAATATTTTCCAATACCAACACCGCCAGCAAAATATCAAGCATTATAAGGGGGGAAAGAGTATTTATGGCTATCGCCAATCTTACTCTTTTCTTCACTAATACTGGTTCATTGTTTTCCCTTTCCATACACACCGATACACTTACAGCGTCTTGGATGGTTGTCACCTATTGTATTGTGCTTTAGTTCTAAATATAATATTGTTTTGATTGTTATTTAAATTTGATCGTATCGTATCGTTAAATTCATCATCACATACAGGGGTGGATCTACTTTAGGCCGAGGGGTGTCACGTAACACTGCTTCGTCGGAAATTTTACTAAATATTTATATATAATTAAAAGGCAAAGGCAAAATTGAGGATATATTTCTTTAAGTGACACCACTTAACGCTTTGATTTTCGCAGAATGTATCTTAATTTTTTACCTAATTCTTCTTCTGATGATCGATTCAACCTCTGATAAAAAAAAAAAAAAAACCTTGGTTATATTCATCTCTTCAACAAGTTTGTTCCAATTCGGTGATTAATTTATGTGACCAGCGAGACATTTTTTTACTGTTCTCTTTTATTCCAATCGAGTTTTTTCCAGATTTTGTCCCATTAGGATCAATTGCATTGAATACAAATTTTACAAATTGACTGAGTAATCTAAAGTGAATATTCATTGAGACGAAATATGATATTGAGTGAAGAAAAGGGTAATTTTAGGAAAAAGATCTTCTGCCTTTGCACTCGAGGGCCAACTCCGTCCGGCCCGAGGAAACCTTTGCACGCCTCCGTTACCTTTTAGGAGGATGCGCTTCAAGAGAATGATTCGGGGTTCTTGCAGAGTGGAACCATGCAGTACCAAACACGAGATAGATCTTCCAAAGAATAAGGGTGATCTCGTAGTTCTTGGTCTATGAAGATGCATTGTTAGGTGCTCCATTTTATTTTCCCAATGAGGCCGAACCTAAACTTGTGCTTCGGATAGCCCAACTGGTCCGGCGCTATCTCTTTTAGAGTTGAACGCCTTGATTCGAAACCCAGCAGCACATCACTTTCTTCTTTTTTAAAAAAAAAAAAAGTTATATTCCTCATTTACAAAGTTTTATAACATGTTTGGGTTCAAACCCACAACCTCTTAATTGTTAAGAAAATTATAACCAATTAATCTAAACTTAAATTTTTAATTATTATCGGCAGTAATTTATTTAGACGTAAAGAAGGATCTTTCTGCTTCCCTACTTAATTATTTGTGGTTTTTTTTTTATGTTTTTTTTTCCACCTTTTTTCTCGCTACTTTTAATGAGGTTATTTTGAATACATTTTAAAAAAAAAAAATATCATCGAGAAAAGTTATAGTATTGTACGTGAATTATGTTTTATTTATATTTTATTGCGGTGTTACATTGTTTTATTTATTGTTTCTCATTTTAAAATGTGACACCGCTGACAAAAAATCCTGCTTACGTCACTGGTTACATAACAATGAAAAATGTATGTAAAGACATCGTCATTACCTTTTTTTCCTTCTCATTTGTCTTTTGCTTATTATCTAATAATCATATTTTATCTTTTATCTTACCTTTTTATAATAGTTATATGATACCCTACTTTTTCTTGTAGGTTTATCTTTTAAAAGCTGATATATGACCGAAAATGATACAATCTATTCAAACGATGTATTCATTAAAACAATACTATGTTATATTATATTATGATTATGCTATACATTATGAAACGATAATTAAGACCATTTGTATTTTGTTTCTTTCTTCTTCTTGTTGTACCAGCTTTTTGATTCTTGTGCACTCACACTGAAGTAAGTGGTTTCATTTCATATGGGCTTTTGGAGACACGAGGAATTCGAAATCCAAAACTAAGGAGAAATTAATAAAAGACATAAATGCAGCGGAATCTTAGTGATCTGCCTTTTCGTTTTCCCACAAGAAACACTTTTCTAAGTGGGATGTTGCTATAACTTGGCAATTAATCAGATATTATGACACATCATTTGACTGGCATTCCATTTCTCAAGTACATACTTAAAAAATTATTTAACATTTGTTGTTCACTTCATTCAGTCAATGCATTTTGCTTTTTATATATTGGTTAAGAGGTATACTAAACGATCACACCAATTTGGCGCAAACTATTTTAGTTGTACAACCCTTAAATTATTCAAATCTAACGATTTTTGCTAGTCCATTGCATTTTGCACCCCTAACGTCTACCCTCTTTTGCGATTTGCACCCTATCTTATTTTTTTTTTTTATGACTTACACCCTAACCTCTTCAATTTCTTGCAAAACAATAAAAACACCTTTTTTTATAAATTTAGCATGAGGGCAAAATAGGAATACAAATAAGAAATCATGAAAATAAAAAAAGAAATGACATTATATTTAAAAAGAGTTGAAACATTTTTTTTTGTCTCGTTCCCCTTCCAAATCAAACTATCAGCCACCTAACTTTGCTAAACATTAAGCTAAGAACATTTGCCCATGCTTCACCCACATAGAATCATCGAAAAACCCTTGTTAGTTTCATCCTCTTTTCCGAAAAATAGAAAAAGGATCCAAGAACCACATTTTGATTTATTGTTTTGCATTTGCAGGTATTTTGCTTCTACTGTTGATAGCACCAATTGATGTATTAAGACCTCTAGCATGTGGTGATGGATCCAATTTCTGTACTGAAAAAACCAATATGTATTTTTGTATGTGGCTTGACCACTAGCATCTATAGGGATTGTGGGTACACGTTTTACGATTGCACCTATGGGAGCTTATCAATTTGATAAGCCAAACATCAAGCAATGTTTTTTGATTGGTAGATATTCATCTTTTACTTGTGTTGGGCTTTAGGCACCTCGTTCATCGGCTATATGGAAGGACAATATCAGTTGCATGATGCGATTTTGGTATACCTTTGGCTTGTAACATCCTTGGCTTGGCAATTTTCCTTGCTGGCAAACGTTTCTAACTCTATACTCCATTGCCATGTTAATTGTTAAGGAACAAGGAGGGAGATAATAGTCAAAATACCCCCCAACGTTTGACCAAAATGCCAACTACACACCGAACCTTGCGGGGGTCCCTATTACCCCCGGACAAATTTTTTCGGTAGAAAATGACCTTTTTTCTTGATGTGGCGAATCAATCGCTAACCCCCAAATATTAAAATGGCGGTTGTCCACACGCGCTTTTAGGCCCACGTGCCACGTGTTTAATTTTGCCCCATTTTTTTATTAATTTCCCCCTTCCTCCATCCATCTACTCTTCTTCTTCAAAAAAAAATAATCTCTCAATTTTCCATACTCCATTTTTATTAAGGATCTGAAAACCCATACCCAATTCTCCTTCATCTTCATCAACATTATCATCATCATCATCATCATCTTCACTAGGGTTGAAAAAAAAATCACACCAACTTGCTCAAATCTAATCCAAACAAACCCAAATGTGAAAGGAAGCTTCCTAACACCAAATAGAACAAAGTTCATCCATTAATTTGATTAAACAATCAAGAATTTGAAAACCCATTTGGTGTTCTTCGTAGCTTTCTCCAAATTCTTAGCAATGGAGTTTAATTTTCTCCCCAAATCAACTCAAAGAATTAGTGCTTAAATAACTCCAACCAAGCAACAAGTAGCAACTCCAAACAAGCAACTTCCAATCGATTTTCTTTAACAAGATTAGATTTTTCATCCTTATTTTTTTCCATTTTTTCCTTTTTCTTTCTTGATTTTTCATTTTTTTTTCTTGATTTTCGTTTATGGTGGAAAGTTGTTCTTTAACAAGTTGTTCGGAATCATATGTGGATTTTCTTCGGTTGAGATTTTCGTTTATAATGGATATTATTTTGACAACAAAAAATGGGGATGGATATTAAATAGGGTGAAGATGAAGATGAAGATGAAGTAGCCTAAAAAATGGAGGAGTTCAAATTTTATCTACTTGGCATCATATGTGGCGAGCTTAGTTGGCGTCCAAAAAACATCGACATCACATTTTTAAAAAGCGCCGTCACGCGCCCTAAGGCTTATCTTATTCACGCTCTCGCCACATCGGCAAAGAAAAATTTTGCTTTTATAAAAAATTTGTCCGGGGGTAATAGGACCCCATGAAGGTTCGGTGTGTAGTTGGCATTTTCGTCAAACGTTGGGGGTATTTGACTATTATCAACAAGGAGGCATAAAAAAAGTGGTTTTCCTTGGTGGCAAACGTTTCATGATTTCTTATTTGTATTCCTATTTTGCCCTCATGCTAAATTTATAAAAAGGGTGTTTTTTATTGTTTAGCAAAAATTGAAAGAAGATAAGTCATAAAAAAAAAAAAAAAAAATAGAATAGGGTGCAAATCGCAAAAGAGAAAGACACATTAAAAAGCAACAAATGCAAATGACTTCGATTTTTGCTTAAATAGACTTCATAATTGTACTTTTAATCGTCGGATTAAAATCAATCTTGAATCTTGAAACTTATGTGCCAATTTATTTTTCGATTTTATGTTGATTATGTATTCAGTTATGAATTACAATAAATTAACAGCGTTATAAATTAGATACGTAATGACTATCCCTATGTATACACAATCAAAAATGAACAATTGACTGTATAATGCTCTAAACTTACATTCATAATCAAATTGTATTATCTAGACCTCATTTTATATCATTCCATTTAGTAGCAAGAAAGACTGAAATAACAATATAATAGACAAAGGAAGCAGAGCAAATTGCTTAGATAATCATTTACTTGTAAACTGCCTATTGGAAATTGGAATGACTCCATTGAGAAGTGTAAATGCTTCGTAGAAAAGTGAAATGGGAGGTAAATACTTATGACAGTAAATAGGGATTCTAATTATCTACATGGGAACCCAAAATTTGTACTTATCAATACATTTTTAAAGACCAATAATTAGATACAATGCAACCAAAACCCTAAATATGACTATATATACAACTCTATGAATACATACTTCATCATCCTAAACGTCAAACAATTACATAATCTGAGAATTTTTTGAATAGAACTCCAACAAATAAATTTACTGACAAACCTCCTAATGGTCCACTAGTGAATCACAGCATTTTGTATCAAGATGTTAGGAATCAACTGAAGAAGCTCAAGTTCAAAGTTAACCTGTTGCTGCTGAGGTGACTCGTGAAATTGGCATAGATTACATGAAAAGATTCTTAATGGAGTTCTATCCTCTAGCCGCCATGTATAACATGTTGGAGTTGTCAACTACTTTTGTCCCAAATGAAGCGAACAATAACTCTATTATCAATATTAGCAGTGCCCTGAATCTGCTCAAGGTATGCAAGTCTCCATCTGTGAACCAAAAGAGTGAGTAGTCCTTTTTGTTGTGCATGCCATGCATATAGCATGGTATGCTAAAATCTATCTTATGTTTTGATTAATTTGATATTTTTGGTGGTTAGCTCCCTATTGTTATTTGGAATATGTTTTGATGATGTTTTGGCATTTGCTACATAACATTATGAAATGAATCAATGAAAATTATGCTTGTTATATTATTGTTTTTTTCAACAACTTATTTTGTTTCAACTTTTTATTGTTTTTTTCAACAACTTATTTTGTTTCAACTTTTTATTTTTTGCTAGATGATCATTGACGACAACAAAAAGAACTTAATAAAGGACTACTTGCTCTTTTGGTTCAAAGATGGAGACTTGGATGCTTTGAAGTCAGATTCAGTGTCACTGCTATATTGATAATGAATAGAATTGTTGTTAGCTTCATTTAGGATAGAAGTAGTGAGCAACTCCTCCAACATGTCATATATGGCAGTTAGAGGATAGAAATTCATTAAGAGTCTTATCATGTAGTCTACGTCAATTTCGCGAGTCATCCTTAGGAGCAACATGTTAACCTCAGACTTGAGCTTCTTCATTTGATTCTTAACATCTTGATACAAAATGTTGTTATTATTCACAGGCGAACCCATGAAGAGGTTTGTCAATAATTTTCTTTGTTGTATTTTTATCCATGTTTTCTCAGATTATGTAATAGTTTTGAGGTTTAGGATGATGAAGTACGTATTGTATGCAGTCTATTTAAGTGAAAATCATCACATTTAAATAATTTAAGGGTTGTACAACTAAAATAATTAAAAGATAGAAATAAAGGGCTCTTATACACTATCATCTTTTTTCATTTCGAGGTGTTTATTGTTGTATACATAAGAATAGTTATGAACTCTTAAGTTAAAACGTAAAAAAGGTCTAAATTGATCGCCATTCGAGATTATCAATTTTATCATTCGTTGCAATTTTTATCCATACATAGTACTTGTTGTTAATAAATCATCTTGTATTTGTCCTTCAAGTTAGCTAACTATCTGCAAATTTGTCTCACGTTTTAACGAAACTCAACGATAAATGGTGGACTCCACGTGTCCAAGTTCTTCAAGAAAAAATGCCATATTATGCCCCTCAACTTTAGAAAATGATGTAAAATTACGTTTAAATTGAAACTCCGTTAAGGATCAAGATTATTAAGCAGATTTTTTTCTAACAGCAAAGTGATACTAATAGTTTAAGGGGACGCAAAATTACTCTATTTTAGATAGTATGCGGACAAATTTGACGTTTACTTCCTCAAAATAATGTTTTCATTGAAAATTATGACAGAGACGCACGACGAGTGTCTGCCAATGAAACATCCTTTGTTCCTATTTAATCCCTTAATTGAAGGAGGTGAAAGGAAGTAGCATGTGAAGTTTGTTTAGGCTTACACAAATGTCCATAAACTGAGTTGTCTTGGTATGGAAATGATAATGTGAAGAAAACAGAGAGGCAGCCACATGACGATGAGGTTTTTTTTTTAATCCCTTGAAAAAGAAAATATAAAATAAAATCCGCAGAACATCAACAATTAGTCAGAATAGAATTCTAGTTGTACCCTCTTGGCCCCCAAAATTTTTTGTTTTTTCTTTTGGCCCCTTTTTTTAAATTGGAGAAATTTTTTTATTTTAATTTTTTATTAAAACCGATCAACCTAAATTTTTTTTTTGGCCAAAATA
>NC_081353.1:49702781-49712711 GCF_029784015.1 Lycium ferocissimum | reverse complement strand
AAGCTCCGACTATTTTTTTTTTTTTTTGGTAACTAACTGTCCATTAATCACCAAGTAGTCATTACAAAACTGGTAGCAAGGCGAAACCGCAGCCTGCTATCTCAAATAAATCTAACAGAACAAGAGCCTAAAAGTGAAACATAAGCTTTAAAATACAAGGTTGTCTACTAAATTCCTAAGTCTCGGAGGAGCTCGAACACAACATGTATATATCATTTCCTTTGCAATTTGTTCTCCTGTTTTGCTTTTGGCCTCAAATACTCGTTGGTTGCGTTCCATCCAAACGTTGTATAAATTTATAGTATTTTGCCCTGACTTTTTATCTTTGTTTGACTTACTTTTAAACCAACCCATACGCGCTATAAGCATGGAAAGCTTGCTAGTCGAAGAAATATGCTAAAAGTGTCACACATAGAATAGCAAGTGTTTTTTTTTTTTTTTTTTTTTTTTTTTGTACAATGAAAGATTAGACTAAACAAAAATCTTAAAACATTCAAACGCAACACGGCTGAAGTCCGCTAGGAGAGAAACTCCATGTCCTTAAACACATTATTTCAGAGCATCAAAGCCTCTTCGTGGTTGCACCAACAACAGTACTGGTGAGTGGTAGACAGTGACTTGCTATATATCTTGCTATATATCTGAGAGTTGTACAGTGCCCTCTTCAAATTCCCATGCTCTTCCCCAATGGTAGAGCTAGCCTTGCCCGAGGGGTGTCATGCAACAACCGTTCGCCAGAAAATTACATTGTATAGGTAGGTGAAATTTTGATTTTTATGCGTATCTATAACAGTGTTGACACCTCTTGACACAAGTTGAAGGCTCAGCGCAATGGTTAAGGGGTTGCAAAAAGTCCCTAAGGTCGTGTGTTCGAACCTGAGTCATGACATATCTATTTTTTTATACCACTTTAATATGAATCTTGGCTCCGTCACTGCTCTTCCCACTCATTCTGATGTGTGGCCTCAATTCGGAGACCATCAGAGGTCTCATCTTCTTCATCCTCATCGGTCTCCACCTCACTCCTTTTTATTTTGGCATCAACTGGAGAAATAAGGAGGAAATCATTTGAAGAACCAAACATCTAATCAGAACTCCAAAGGACTTAGTGAAACAGTCACAACATTCAACAAGAACTGCTCAAAAGAATTGGTCCTTACGTAACTGCAGGCTCAAGCTATTCCATTACCGATTTAGAGGAGACGGAATATTAACTGATGCATGTTTAATGAAGAGAAGGTTTTTAGTTATCATAATATTTAACAATTACCATAATTTAATAACACGGACATTAGCATTCGAGTAGGACAAGGAAGCTGACACGCATACAAGGAAAGAATTGATGATCCAAGATTTACAAGGTTTGGTTTCTGATACAATTAATGAAACCACAACCTTCAAGGATTCAGAACTCAAGGTGGCAACCAACTATTATATATAAACAGCATGAAGGAGCATTGGAACTCGACCACAAATCCAACATTACTACAAATATCCAACGAGAGACAAGTGTGTGCGCGTGCTGTACACCTTGTTCTAAAAAAGAGCCAACTGATCAATGAAGAACCTGAGTCTTATCAAGTTTTATGCTTCTAGTTCTTTGTTGTTATAGTTAGGTTCTGATTGTGGTTCCACTTATTTTGCTTTGCAAGTATTGGTGATAACTGTCGTTGATATTATTGTTTCTAGGATCATAGATAGACTGTTTAAGGAATGGGTCCTTTAGGTTTGACAAGAAAGTTGTAAACATATTATCGCTCCGGATTATAGTGAAGATTTTGGAAAATCCTGTAGGAAAATAGGTCGTGGTTTTTGACTCCCTTGAGCAAAGAGTTTTCCAGATGAAAATCTTCTGTGTTTGTTTATATTCCGCTGCAAATTCCTTCTTAAGCAAACTGCTTCAAGAATCTAAATTTTTAAGTGCATAACAGTAGCCCGATCCTAACAAGTGGTATCAGAACTAGACCTCTCTACAAAAGCTAGTACCTTGAAAGATGACGACACCTCATATCATACAAGAAGGACAATCAACCATAAGACTACCATGCTTTGACAAAAAATATTAGGGCTGGTAGAAAGACCGTATTGAAGATTATATCATAGGCGATGGTCCGGAGCTATGAGAAATTATTCAAAAACGCCCAGTTATTACCAAAGCATCAACATCCAAGATGGAAAACAATCAACATCAGAGTCCTTACTCAAAGATTAAGGGAGGATTCCAATACAGAGAGGAAGTTCCTCAAAATCAAGAGGGTCCGAGAGAAATAATCAAGATGGATGCTACAGATGTGGAAGTATGGATCACCTTTTGCTTTTAAGTATGAGAATTCTTTACACACCGTTAATGCATGTATAAAAGATTTTTTCTTTTATAATGTCTCGGTTGGCTAGCTTGAAATAATGATTTTGATCATGATATCTATATGAATTTCCCCTAGTTACTCTAATTTAAAATATTTATTTAGTTGAGAGCAGTATATTTAATAATATTCTTTGTGCAAACGTAATCAAGAAAACTCTTGACGTTGAACGACATGGATACCAAAGGCGTTATAATTTTCAAAAACAAAATAAGTAAAAGCTTGTGTCTCCAAGGCTTAAAGGTAAGTTCTATAGAGTGGTGGTTAGACCAACTTTGTTGTATGGAATGTAGGGTTGGCCGGTCAAGAATGCCCACATCCAGAAGATGAATGTAGCAGAGATGAGGATGCTCAGATGGATGTGTGGGCATATTAGGAGAGATATAATTAGGAACAGAGTTATTTGGGGCAAGGTGGGAGTAACCTCTGTTGTGGACGAGGTGATGGAAGCGAGACTGAGATGGTTTGGGCATGTGAAGGGGAGCTGTGAGGATGCACCAATAAAGAAGTGTGAGAGGTTGGCTATCACAGGATTTAGGAGAGGTAGTGGTAGGCCAAAGAAGAACTGGGGGGGGGGGGGTGATTAGATAGGACATGTCACAACTTCAGCTTATTGAGGACATGACCCTAGTTAGCATAGCGTGGAGGTCGAGGATTAGGATAGAAGGATAATAGGTAGTTGAGTGATGTTGCACTATAGGTGGGAGAGATAGGGGCTAGCCCCCTCCACACGCATTCTTAGTAGTAATATTGTTAGTTATCGTATAGTTGTCTATTCTTCGATGTGTAGCACTATCTATTACGCTTTTGCTATTATATTTTTTGTGTGCGTTGAAGTCATTTTCCTTTATTTTCCCTTTCTTTTCTTTAACTTCTTTCCTTTCGAGCTGAGGGTCTTTATAGCCTTATTGCCTCACAAAGGTAGAGGTAAGGTCTGCGTACATCCTACCCTTTCCAAACCCACTTGTACAATTATACTGGGTATGTTGTTGTTGTAAAATTAGTAAAAACTAAAAAAGACAAATTATATAGTGTTTAAGTAAAAAAAAAAAAAAAAGAGAGAGAGAATTTGTCTACGCTGAGTGTATGTACCAAATCATTTAATGCTTGACATATGTCTTTTAAGTAAATTTTTCACTTAGCATAACTAATTATGGAGTATTATGTATCCTTCGTAAGGTATCACTTTATTACGACAATTCATTTAGGATTTATATAATTTGATGCATAGATCAGTACAGATTTTTTTTTTTTTTTTGATAGATATCTATTCCATGAAAATTGACCAACAACTTATAGTTGAGACAAGATTAGATTGCCACATTGGAGAACAACAGAGAATAACGGAACTGAAAATGGTCCATATCTACCTAGCTAGAGAGGAACCATTTTCTACGTTGTACATGGTTAAATTGATGCAAACTACAAAGCTACGATTCTTGCAAGCACTAAAGCTAAAATAGAACCAATACTAGAAAGACAAAAGCAGATCCAAGATCTAGTTGGTGAAGAGGGAAAAAAGATATATCCATAAGCTAAATTCCCTATGTCCCTGTCATCCCATTAGGTGGAGCTGCCATATTTGTTGCAAGTAATTCCTTTCAATTCATCAAAGCTCTTGAGAATATCTTCACTCGCGAATTTGTTAGAAATTCAAATAACTTTCTCCTCTTCATCACCTTTTTTCTCCGCCACCACCATTTTGTTTTTATTTGGGGATGCACTCTTAATTTCAAGTGTAGGAATAGTTGAGTTAATTGGAGAAACATTTGAACATCGTTGAGAATGATTAGAGGAGGATGGTCTAAAGTTTAATGCTCTAGGCACAATATTTATGCCTTTGGGAAGCTTATTTTTGGCACCGTGGGTGCGGCGCCCAGTGAGACAGCTGCGGTCATTAGTGAGCGGGGGAGGATGGTTATGTTCACCGGAATAGGCCACAACAAAAAGGTTTTTAGGGCTTTTCTCAATGTGTTTCTTCGCTCTGCAGCTTTTTGAGGTGCTACACCTGTAGTAGTTCCTGTCGTGTCACACAGAATAGGCATCACAACATTTTATTAGGTCACAAAAATTGATGAGAAAGGAATGGAACTTTCTATGACATGAAAAAAAGGTTGAACAGAATAAACCTCGGGAATGGAGAAGTTTTTATTGGCTTTTGACCGTACTTCCGCCATGCCCATATATCATACATGAGTTCCTCTTGCCTCAATTCATAGATAATTTTTATCAGCTGATTTTTCCTGTGATGATAAGGTGACTCATTTAATCTTAAAAATTCATTTCACGTAAAATGAGATAGATCGGATGGGATAATACCTTCTACGAGTCTGGATCAGACTAGCTCTATTGGGCACGGTTAAAGTAGGATGAACTAAAGCTCGCTCCACCAGTTGTTGTTTCGAATTAATCAATGGTTGCGCTGCTGCTGCTGACACACATTGTTCTGCTGGTGGTAGAGGAGGAAGAATTATTGGTTGGCTAATTAATTGAATGGGTAGGGGGTTTGTAGGGTGAATGATCGAAGAAGATTGATCATTTGGTTTTTGCCGACGACGGAAAATTCCTAGAAAAAATTTCAAATTTTGAGCCTTTGAAAGATATATCGTCACAGTCATCATCTAAAAGTCCGTCAAAAAGATTCCAATCATCATCATTTTCAAAAGGCAATAACTCTATTCCTAAACTAGGAACTACAACGTTGTTAGGTCTATTAATGTTGTAGCTTCTTACAATCGCGCCTAGATCCCAATTGTTATCATCCATTTCAGCTTTATATAAAAATGTATCTAGTTAGTAGTTTAAAAAACGGAAAAGGGCCCAAATTACCCCTGAACTTTGAGAAATAGTTTATCCATACCCTTCGTTATACTTTAGGGCCAATTATACCCTTACCGTTATACTATGGGGTCAATTATACCCTTATGTCTAACGGTCGTCACGTAAGCATCATCCAAGTTTCCTTCAAAATTATTTTCCTCAAATAATTTTTTACCCACTAAAATAACTCAACCCAACCCGATTTTTGTGCCCAAACTAATACGGACCCACCCATTACCCCCTTAAAGCTGTCCGAATCAATTATGTCATCTATTATTCCACTCTTTTCTTCTATTATTATGTCATCTCTACCTTCTATATCAATTAAGAAACTTGTTGATGGTTTTACCTTATCAAAAGAAAAAGAAACTTGCCGATGGCGTGAGATATATTTAGTCACTGCAGCCGTGTAATGGGTTGGGTCCGTATTAGTTTGGCTAGGAAAAAAAAATTCGGGTGGGGTTGAGTTATTTTATGAGTAAAAAATTATTTGAGGGAAAATAATTTTGAAGGGTTGAGATGATGCCACGTGCTGCCCGTTAGATGTAAGTATAATTAATTTACAAGATATACTGACATAAGTATAATTGGCCTTAAAGTATAACGAAGGGTATGAATGAATTATTTTCCAAAGTTCAGGGGTAATTTTGGCCCTTTTCCGTTTAAAAAATAGGGTAGGGTAGGGGTTGAAAGCTTAAGAAAATAAAATAAAAAAATAAAAAAAAATAAAAAACTTAAAAAAGCCCAATTATGTATTGTGAGAGAGGGGAGTTGGGGAAAAAGGGGCTCAAAGACTAGAGAGGGCGCTGACTTTTGGAGAACATTAGCATGTAAAAATGGAGAAACAAAATTGATGTAAAAGGGGTTTGAGTGGGTAGAGACCCAGGAACCAAACAAGGGATGAAGAAAACTGAATAGGATTTGCTTATTATATAGGAGAACTCAAAGGGGGAACCCACTCACCCCCGCACATCCACATTCACTTAGCATTTAATGCACATCAAATGTTTTTTTCCTCTTCTAGGGTGAGTGGTTTTAGCATTTATATGAACAGATAAACAGAACACTCAAATAGTGAAACAGAGGTTCCTAAGAAAAGAAAATTTGCAATTTCAATTTTTTTTTTTTATGTCCTTTGACTTTGTTACAATCAACAATTTTTTGTGGAAGATATGTTGGGTGCACCCCTGACCATAACATATAAGAAGATGTAAGAAACTCTGATGAAGCAGCAGAATATGCCACAACAACTTCAGAAATTTAGATGTTGTAACATGTTTGGAAAAGGGAAACAATTTTTTTGTGGCAATATAAGTGAGCTTTGAAGTGTGATCCATCTAGTCTGGTGAGAAAAGATTAGAAGAGCTGAACCCGAGGTAATAAAACTTAAGCAGCGAAACCTCCCAATTACTAGCTCCATATTATAAAATATCTCGAGTACTGCCAAATGTTTTGATATTTTTGAAAAATAGGGGCAAGTTATGACCTTGTAAGTTGTATGTGTGTTGGTAAAAAATCAAACTGTAGTACGTAAGGCTTGTCTAACTGTTACATCATTAGAATTAAATATATTGATAGCAGACAATTAATTGAGATTTGGGACCATTGGAACTTAGACGACTTTTATTCAGTGCACACATGAATTTTATATTAACCTAAATTACCCCCTAAACTTTGAATTTTGATAGCTCAATCCCCTGGACACTAGTGTGTCAAAGAGTGTGAATACACTCTCTTTTAGCCAAATGAAAAAAAGATTTAGCTAAATTAATGAACTTCAAACGGTGTAATTTCTAAATAAGAGAAAAAACTGTGTAGTTTTCATATAATGACTATTTATTTCAATTTTGTTGTTATTTTCCAGGTCATATTTGTAAAAATATTTGATTAGAATTTCATTACGTTTAGCCAAAATATTAGAGTTTCAACTGTGTATATAATTTAAAAAGTTTCTTATTCATATGCAATAATTATTTATTCTAATTGTGTATTCTTCTTCCTTGTCAAACAATAACTTATTAGAATGTCATTATCTTTAGCCAAATAATAAAGTTGTAGCCACTAATAACGTTGTTGCAAGTTTTTTTTTATACATATTTGGCTTCATGGTCGAAATATATAATTGGTGGACATGAAAAAGGTTAAAAAAAAAAAAAAAGTTATTCTAAAAAGTCACGTGGACAAAAAAATCTCCGTGGCAGCGCGTATGTCACACTTTCATTTGATCTGTCCTACCTTGTGGTGATTAGATCCGATCCACTATAGTGATAATGTGCGATAGAATCAGAGAACTGCCAACTTGTGAAGGCCTTGCAAACTCATCACAAGCCTTTCGCGGCCGTTGAATACTGATTTCAATATTTTTACTACCTAATGCAATTTTCTTAAAAGAAGACAAAAGTAATTAATATGTAAAAGAAATGTTTGTCAAGAGATAAACACAAGAAGGAACAACCAAGCAATTGTGAAACAATTTAGACTGATAGCTTAATTATATATGACTAATGTAGGAAAAGACGTATTAGAAGAACACCTTAACAAATTATTTGTTACACAAAAATTATAATTTAGAGATTGTTATTTGAACATCTTAACAGAACAATTATTTGGATCACAAACTAATTTTACACATATTACATTGTAGAGATTATTATATGGTGCATACAGGATAATAAGGCAATGATTATTTTGTTGGTGAATAGGAATGTGGGATTGTGAGATGAATTTTCAACATATATTTATATTATAAGGAATGTCTACTTAAAAAATATATTTGTTTTTGGATACTTTTATCTACGTAATTGTTCTGAAAGTTGTCATATTATTAGTAATACAAACATGCATTTAATACTAAGTCATGTAATGTTGCATTAGTTATGCAAAGTTTAATATTAAGAATAAAAATTTGTAGTAATTAAGTACATATAGATTGCATTTAGTAGTAATAAAAAGCTCTATGTTGTATATAACTAAACGTTTTATTAGTGAAACTTAAAGCTAAAACTAATCTTTTCTTTTACGGCCAATAAAATGACCCTAAAACAAGCACTAGAATACTAGCAACATTGAAACAGAACAATTCAATTAATACAACTCGATAAACACTGCTAATACAAGATTCTAGACAAGAACTGTAACACATAAATTTTATGAAACAAATTCTTCAATCTTCTCCGTTGTGTCATGTCACACTTTTGTAATCAGTTCTCTCAAAGATAGTCTTGCTCAATATTCTGATTTTCTCTCTTTGTGAGTGTGTAAATCTTCTTCATGACATGACTTGGATATATGTAGCACTAGGTTTGCATCAAGTCGGCTGAACTCAATCCTTACATGGTAAGACCCATTACGAGAGTTAGGGTTTGAGTTGATTTGGGATTCTTGCATTCACACAGCTTTAGAGTCCTTGTAGGAGTCTGAAGTCTCTTGATAATTATGGCTGGAACAGTAGGACTCTGAGCTGGAACATGTTCTTGGACTTGGTTCAACCACCTGTCTTATCTATCTCTGAATCATCTCAATGTCTGAGATGGAAAATGCCCATAGACCTGTTTCAACCAACATCATCTTGCTTCTGCATCTTTTTCTTTCACTTATCTTGCAACTGACTCTGTATGGAACATGTCTACAGACCTGATTGTCACGACCCAAATCGGAGGGCCTTGACTGACACCCGGTGACCTACTCAACCGAGCGCAAATGTACTTTACTATTCCTTTTCACTATTAGACTTGGCTTAAGCCGATAAGGCCATATTAACATGCATCCATAAAAGGGAACATAAAGCTTAACTCGTGAAAGCATTTCTAAAAGATGTATACATATATACGGGCCGATAGGGCCTTCCTGTAAGACAACTACGTCATAAGGCCCACAAGGCCGACGCAACCATAACTATACACATGACACTGTCTGCAAAGCCTCTAAGAAGAAAGATGACCTCTAAGAAGCCACAACCAATTCAATATACATGATATACCAACTATACTACTTGGTTTTCCTCCTTCATAAACATGGAGAATATCAACCACAACAATCAATTAACATGATCCAAATCATCTTTCACAGTTTCCAGCCAAATCATAGTCCAGGAACAACACCAAGCAGTCCACAACTGTCACGCCCGAACACGGGCACGGACGTAACACGACATGCCGGTGCTCGACCGTACGTGACCGAGCGAACTGGGTGGTCGGGCCGAATCAACATGTGATACCAAAACATAATCGACTTATAAAATAAAACTAACACATGCCGATTAACTAAAGTACGTACTTAAATATCATAATGCGAAAATATTTAGACAATCGAAAATATCGAAAGTGCCAACATGGCTAAACTAAAACAGCGAACAGCCGAGTATAAGCGTCAACAAGACTAACATAACAAATATCATAATCTGACGTGGTCATGAAGCCTCTAAGAATACCGAATAATAGAGGTGTCTATGAGCTAACCGAAATAACCGGATAGCCGACAATGCCGATGAATTTGGGGCTCACCGATGGTCGATACGTGCACTCCTAAATGGTTGAGTCGTCAACTTTGTGTCGATGCGAGGCCTCCAAGCGATAAAGGGACATCGGCACACATTTGAATTATCTTGGTATGTAAAGCAAGCGGAAACGATAAAATACGAGCGGCGTAACCGTGTGCTTGTAATAGCGAGGAAGTAGAGATATGAATACTCCACACGTACGTATCTGAATCATCGTATTATCGTGTTTGTATATGTGGGGCCTCGACC
>NC_081353.1:49673774-49702681 GCF_029784015.1 Lycium ferocissimum | reverse complement strand
TTGAAAGTTATTTGTGGGTTATCTAGAAATAGAAGAGAGAGGGAGATGACAGACGAAGGAGAGATAGAGAGCGTGGGGAGAGAGAGAGAGACGAGAGCGGCTGAGAGTGAAAAGAGATTAGGGATTGAGATGTTGGGCTGAAGAGAAAGGCTGGTCGGGTCGGGTAATGGTGTGGGCTGGAGCGGGTAAGCGTATTGGGTTGGGTCCGGTTGGGCTATTTGTGCATTCAACATATTAGGCTGGTCCGAAAATTGTGGCCTTTTCTCCTTCGCCTTAATTCTTTCTTGGGCTTTAATTTAATAACTGGTATAATATATATACTATGATAAATTATGATTAATAATGATATTAATAGTAGTAGAAATAGTAGTGAAAATAAAATATTTAACTCATCAATAAATTTAGAAACCCGAAGAAATAAATTAGAATAAAGGAGGGACAAAATTGGGTATCAACAAGAGCCATGCTTTCAGGAATCCTTCTAACTCGTGCGTATTACATATTACAGAAAATGCCTGCGAAAAGAAAGTATACAGAGAGGACTTCAGCTACTAGCCATAGAGCTACTACTAATGTTACTCCAAAAGTGGAGCCTCAGAATTAGAGGGCTGCATCAGATTCTCCACCCCCACCTACCGAAAGGCTTGCAGGGGTCCATCCCATAGTTACTCCACAGCCTAGTGCCTCAGATATGGATGTTAGGGGAGCTATCCAGTTGCTCACCTAAATTGTTGCTATCCAAGCACAACGCCAGGAAACGGCTCCTAGTGCAAGTGCTAGTGGAGGGTCGAACAATTCTAGGACCAAGGAATTTCTGCATATGAAGCCTCTAGTGTTCACAGGAACTGTTAAGGGGGAAGACTCTCAAAATTTCATTGATGGGCTTCAGAAGGTTTTTTGTGTTATGCATGCTTCAGAGACGGAGGCAACAGAGTTGAGATTTTATCAGTTGCAGGATATTGCCCATATTTGGTATGTGACGGGGGAACAGTCTCGCAGGGAAGAAGCGTCCCTAGCAACTTGGGATGAGTTTGTAAATGCCTTCATTGACCACTTCCAGCGGCTTGAGGTCAGGAAGGCAAAGGCCTATGAATTTGAGAGGCTTAGGCAGAATGATATGAGCGTGAATGACCATTACCTCAAGTTTGTTTCTTTGGCCAAGTATGCTCCACATATGGTCCCTTATGTGAGGGCCAAAATTAGGCGATTTGTGTTGGGCCTCATACCCGACTTTTATGGTGATGCAAATATTGCTGCTCCGAATAGAGAAATGACCATCACCAAGATGGTTGCTTTTGTTCAGGGTAATGAGTACCGAATGAAGTAAGAAGAAGCACTTCAGAAAGAGAATGACAGGGAATTCAACAAAAGGGCTAAGTCTGCAGGTAATTTCAGTCATGGGAGAGGTGGAGGCAGAAAATTCTTCAAGAACAGGTCATCAGGACCCGCTCCATCTGCAGCCAGTGCCCCTGCCCCAAAGTTCAGGAATGATCAGAATAGATAAAATTTTAGGCTAGCAAAATTTTATTCTCAGGCTAGTGTAGGTCAGAAGACTTATGATAATCCGGTCTGCAACAAGTGTGGTAAGAGACACCCAGAGGCGTGTCACTTGGGCATGGATATATGCTATGGGTGTGTCCAGTAAGACCATTTTCAGAGGGATTGTCCATCAGTGAGACAAGGTACCAGAGGTAATGTGGCTCAGTTCACAAATTCAGCAGCTCCTCGAAATTCTCAAGCCCAGTCAGGGCATGCAGTTAAGTCTAGTAATGCGGCCAGAGATCAAAACTGCTTGTATGCTTTAGCTGGTCATCAGGATACAGAGGCACGTGTAGATGTTGTCACAGGTACGTTAACAGTTTTTACTTTCAACATTTATGCCCTTATTAACCCAGGATCCACCTTATCTTATGTAACCTCATTTATTGTTAAGAAATTTGGGATAGAACCAGAAAAGTTGCATGAACCCTTTGAAGTATCCACTCAAGTTAGAGAGTCAGTTATAGCTACGCATATTTATAGGGGTTGCCCAGTTCTAGTCTATCACCGCAGCACTGTAGCTGACTTTACAGAGTTGAAAATGGTAGACTTTGATATAATCATGGGTATGGATTGGTTGGCTTCATGTTATGCCACCATAGGTTGTAGAACCAAAATAGTAAGATTTGAATTTCCTAATGAACCAGTCATAGAATGGAAGGGCGATTCCGTAGTACCCAAGGGTAGTTTTATTTCCTATCTAAAAGTCAAAAAGATAATTTCCAAGGGGTATATCTATCACTTAGTCTGAGTTAGGGATACAGATACCTAGACCCCAACTCTCCAATCTGTACCAGTTGATAATGAGTTTTCAGAATTCTTTCCAGAAGATCTTCTCGGAGTTTCTCTCAACAAGGAGATAGACTTTGGAATTGATCTACTTCCCGGTATTGAGCCGATAGCTATTCCGCCATACATAATGGCTCCAACAGAGTTAAAAGAGTTAAAAACTCAGTTGAAAGAACATTTTGACAAGGGATTTATTAGGCCAAGTATTTCACCCTGGGCGCACTAGTCTTGTTTATTTGAAAGAAAGATGGTTCCTTACGCATGTGCATTGACTACCGTCAGTTGGAAAAAGTCACCATTAAGAACAAGTATCCTCTCCCCAGAATAGATGATTTGTTTGACAAACTTCAAGGTGCACAGTGTTATTCCAAGATTGACCTTAGATCAGGATACCATCGGTTAAAGGTCAAGGAAGTTGATATTCCAAAGATCGCTTTTAGAATCCATTATGGTCATTTTGAATTTCTTATCATGTCATTTCCATTGACAAATGAACCAGCTGATTTCATGGACCTTATGAACAGGGTCTTCAAGCCTTATCTTGATTTATTCGTCATTGTATTTATTGATGATATTTTGGTGTATTCCCGTAGTGAGACTGATCATGTAGAACATCTCAGAATAGTGTTGCACACACTTCAGCATCATGAGCTCTATGCGAAATTTTCAAAGTGTGAATTTTAGCTTAAGTCAGTGACATTTTTAGGCCATGTAATTTCAGTTGAAGGCATTAAAGTGGATTCTCAGAAAATTGATTCCGTGAAGAATTGGCCTAGATCCACCCCAGTATCAGATATAAGAAGTTTCTTGGGTCTGGCAGGCTATTATAGGCATTCTGTAGAGTAATTTTCCTCTATCTCATCTCCATTGGCAAATTCCAATGGTCTGATGCATGTGAGCAAAGTTTTGAAGAGTTGAAGAAGAGGTTGACTTCTGCTCCAGTTTTGATGCTACCAGGGGAAACGGAAGGGTTCGTGGCATATTGTGATGCTTTGGGACTTGGTCTCGGATGTGTCTTAATGCAGCATGGTAAGGTTGTAGCTTATGCATCCCGTCAGCTTAAGGCTTATGAAAAGAATTATCCGACTCATGACTTAGAATTGGCAGCTGTGGTTTTCATACTTAAGATATGGTGTCACTACTTGTATGGTGTTCACGTTAATATTTTCACAGATCACAAGAGCCTTCAATATATTTTCAAATAGAGAGAGTTGAATCTTAGACAGAGAAGATAGCTTGAATTGTTTAAGGATTATGATATAGATATCCTCTATCATCCAGGGAAGGCGAATGTAGTATCCGATGCCCTTAGTCGGCGATCCATGGGAATTTTGGCTCACATTGAGACAGATAAGAGAATTATAATAAGATAAGTTCACCGCTTAGCTAACCTGGAGTTCGACTCTTGGACTCTGAAGATTGTGGAGTTATTGTGAAAAACATGGCTTATTCCTCCTTAGTGGCCGAAGTGAAGGAGAAGCAGTTTAATGATCCCAATCTACTGCAGCTGAATGAGAGGATTCACAAGTGTAACATCCCATAAACCTGAGTTAGGTGTGTATATGTAAAAACTAATATTAAGATGAAATTTTAGCTATATGAATCCATTCGGATTGAATTCGGATGATAAACAATCATTTTGAAGTCAAATCGAAAAGTGAAGTTTTTAAGGCTTTCTAAATTCGTCTAAGTCCGAGATAGTCTGTACTTATGGTTTGTCTTCGGGTCTTTACGTTGGGAATTTGGGAAAACTCAAAACATAAAATTTGTAGGTATTTGAAATACCTTTCCAACGATATATTATGGAGGCCTAACGAAGCTCTGTACATGAAGTTATATCCTGTGATGGCCACGCATTGCTGGCCCATCGCAAAAACGTTGGGTTTTGGGTCAAAAGTCGGGTTTTCGCGTTTCTTTCTTATATTTAAGTTGGGGTTAGTTCCTAAACATCTCTAATCATGAAAAATCAACCCTAAGTCCTCCCCAAACCTGTAAGGTGAGTTCCTACTCCATCTACATATATTCTACACTAAACTCATCTCTTCTTGACACTAGTTCATCTCTCCAAACCCTAGATTCTTGAAAATTGAATAAAAAGGAGATAAGGGCGTGTGGAGTTTATATAAGAGGTAAGATTTTTGATTTTATGAGTTTAGTAATAAGTTTTAGATTAGTGTAGAGCATACTTCAAGATTAGAATTCACTAATGATTCACATACGGATTCAAGAACTAGTTTTGAGGCTAAAAAAACCCTAGTTTTTTGAATAAGGGTAGAAATCCCTAGAATTGGTTAAAGTTCTAAAAAAATTTATTAATAACCATTGTAGTGTGATTGTTGAACTTGGAAGGAATTTGGTTTCTAGCTCACAGCAGGATTAGATGTATGTCTCTTTTAAAAATCCTTTTTGACTATGAAGGTGATTTGTATGTCTCCTTTTTGAACATACTCTTTCGATCGGTTTTTTATGAACTCTTTAGTTGTGGTTTGTGTGTGTGAGGGACAATCCCACATTAAATCTTGTTTGTACTATATTATATATACGTATTCGTGATTGTTTTCCTCTCTAAAGGATGATTGAAAAATTGAGATATAAAGCTTTGGTATTTGAACTTGAATTACCCCATAAGGGATGTTTAAAATTGATAATTGAAAAGCTTGACTATCGTATGTGAATGCTCTATAATGGTTTGTGTTGGACTTGAAACTTGTTTAAAGAAGTGAACCCGGTTTCTAAAACTGAAATGGCTTGATGTATCCCTATAATGGGATGATGAACATAATCCTTAATGAATAATGTGACTATCATGATATGACTTGTGATTTGTCTTCCATGCCATGATTTGAGTGATTCGGCTTCTATGCTAGGATGGTGATTTGGCTCTTTTGCCATGATTTATATTTTTTGTGTTTGGCCTAGCTACTCTGGAGGAAGGATAGTCACTATGGATCCTAGTGGGGTTATCCTAGCCATTCGGGAGGAGGAGTGGCCATCGAGGATTCGCAATCCCAGTGTGGTCTCTGCCTAGCTATTCGGGAGAAAGGGTAGCCATTGGGGTTGATAACCCCGATGTGATGCTTCTATGCTGTTTAGAGAACCTTAAATGGTCTTCCCTTTTTTATATTGATTTGGGCCTGTATCGGCATGTGTTATACTTTAGTTGCCTCTGAGTGACTTGTTGATGATCTTGAATTCATGATTGAAAGACTTAAATGTGATAAATGACATAACGAGTTGAAATTGATTTATCTCCTCTTTAACGGTTTTCCTTAATGGTGTAACTAAGTTGGTAATGTATTCTATCTCTGAAACTAAACTACTTTTATTGATACGGTTTTACTGATACTTATTATATTATTTTTTTCTATTAACTATTGTCCCGGAGACACTCACTGAGTATCCAGTACTGAGGCATACCATTATTATTTTTTATGGTGTGTTAGGTAACGTTGAGGAGCAAGTTCGTGATACGCGCGCGGATTAAGAGAGCTTGCTACTTTCTGGGCTATTTGGTGAGCCCACATGTTTGTTCGTGGAGCACCATCCTATCTTTGTTATTGTTTTAGTTTCCGGGATGCATCCCGAAGTTAGATTATGTTTTATTTATCATCTTAAAGGCTCCATAAACAGACGTTATTTCTATGGGTAGTTGTTGAAGTCATTGCCTGACTCTTTGGGTGTTGCTACGTTTTATAAAGATACATTTATGACAGACTTCCACTGATTTTAGTGAGAAGAAGATGGTTAGACGCCAATTGAAAGAGTGGTAGTTTTCTCCATGATGATCTGGTGGGCCCCTTCGATCTACTTCCTAAACTAAAGGAAGATGACGCTGCGGATGATGTCCCAGCTGGAAAGTCAACCTTTTCATATTAATGCCTGCCCTATTGGAGATTCCAACTATATATGCATTTATGCATTTTCTTTTTATGCGACAGGTCGCTACCCCCTGGTATGTGCCGCTTTCCTAATCAAAAGATAGGAGAGCACCCCTTCTCCCGAAGTTACGGGGTCATTTTGCCGAGTTCCTTCGACATGGTTCTCTCAAGCGCCCTAGTATACTCTACTTTTGATGGTGATCATGAGTTAGTTAGCTATTTATAACGTATTGATATAACTGTTGAAAGATCATCGAAAAAGATTTAACATTTATTAATTTTATAATGTGCTTCCGGTATTGTTCATAGCATCAGATGCCTATTACACCTAGGGTGGGTTTTGGGGCGTAACAGCAAGCATAAGACAACAACTTTTGAACAAGAGGGATATGATGGTATCTTAAGGTACAAAGGCAGATTATGTGTTCCAGATGTAGACTAGCTTAGAGAGCGAATTATGTTAGAAGCTCACAATTCTAGGTATTCTATCCACCCAGGATCCATGAAGATGTTTCATGACCTTTAAGGACATTTATTGGTGGAACGACATGAAGAAGAATGTAGCAGATTTTGTGGCTAAGTGTCCAAATTGTCAGCAAGTAAAAGCCGAGCACCAGAGGCCTGGTGGCTTGGCCCAGAATATTGATATTCCTGTTTGGAAATGGGAAATGATAAACATGGACTTTATAGCAGGTCTACCTCGCTCATCCTAAAGGCATGACTCGATTTAGGTGATTGTGGATAGACTTACTAAGTCAGCACACTTTTTGCCAGTCAAGACCACCGATTCAGTCGAAGATTATGCCAAGTTGTATATTAATGATATTGTCAAATTGCATGGGACCTCAGCGTCTATTATTTCAGACTGTGGTATTCAGTTCACAGCGAACTTTTGGAAGTCATTTCAGAAAGGATTGGGTACCAAGGTAAATCTTAGCACAACTTTTCATCCTCAGATGGATGGCTAGGCGGAGCGCACTATTCAAACTCTTGAGGACATGTTGAGAGCATGTGTTCTAGATTTTAAAGGTAATTAGGATGATCATTTTTCTCTCGTTTAATTTACATATAATAACAGTTATCATACTAGTATCAAGATGACACCGTTTGAAGCTTTGTATGGGCAAAGGTGTAGATCACCCATTGGTTAGTTTGAAGTTGGTGAAGCGGAGTTGTTAGGACAAGACTTGGTCTATCGGGTTATGGAGAAAGTCAAGTTGATTTAGGAGCATTGGAGAACGGCTCAGAGTCACCAAAACTCCTATACAGACTTGAGGTGTAGAGACTTAGACTTTCAAGTGGATAATTGGGTGTTCCTAAAGGTCTCACCGATGAAAGGTGTCTTGAATTTTGCAAAGAAAGGGAAACTTAGTCCCAGATATATTGGACCATACAAAACTCTGCGAAGGATTAGTCAAGTGGCTTATAAGCTTGAATTGCCACAAGAATTGGTTGTTGTGCACCTAGTGTTTTCATGTATCCATGTTGAGGAAGTGGGTGGGAGACCCGTCGTTGATTGTTCCTACTGACACTATAACGGTTAAGGATGGCTTAACTTATGAGGAGATCCCTATGGCTATTCTTGATCGTTAGGTTCGCAAGTTGAGAAATAAAAGATAGCCTCAGTAAAGGTGCTATGGAGGAGTCAGAAAGACGAAGAGGCTACATGGGAAGCTGAAGAAGATACAAAATCTAGATATCCACATTTGTTTGAGGAGCAAGCGTAAAAACATTCAAGGTAAAACCTTCTGAAGGCCCCTTACTTATACATGTCATGCCCCTTACTTATTCATGCCTCACATTTCACGTCCATGTATTCTCTAATGTATCATGTCCCATGTCCTAGCACTCATGTTCTTATGAAACCATGTCATGTTATTTCAGTCTCTATGTTCTATGTCATGTTTCCTCACGTTCACGTAGTCAAGCCATGTCCTATATTCTTAACCATGACCCATCATTTGCTGACGAATAATCCCAAGGGGGAGATATTGTAACACGTCGTACCTTCAAACTAATCTATGTTCATGATGCAGGAGTTAGGAAATCAGATAGAGAGCGATAAAAATTAAAATTCGTTTCAGTTCAGGAAGTTAATATTTTACGCCAGGATGTACGGGCCGTACATTTGCATCATACTTCCCACCGTTCATTTTTATATGGACTGTACTTCGCAGACCGTATCCCACAGGAGGAAAATCATAGTTCCTAGAAATTGCCATCGAGGTACGCCGCATTGTACGGGTCATACAAGTGGGCTATACATTCCCCGACATCTCAAGCAGTATAAATATGCAATTTCAGTTCTTTTCTTATTTTCTCATCCTCTCCAAGCCCTAACACGAAGGTTCTCTCCTTTCATCACTCTAATACACTAAGGTAAGCCTATTCCAAGCCTTTAAAGTGAATTCTAACATATAAACATGATTTCTAAATAGAAATTCATTGGCTCTAACCTAGGGTTTTCAAGAAAACCATCTCAATGATTCAAGATTTAAGCTTTTGGAATAATTCTTCAAAGATACAAGCTTTATTAGTACAAGTTTTGGAGTGATTAAGGTATGTAGGGTTTCTATCCACGTGTGGGAACATCATTGTACTTCCCCACACCACCTTCATCCATGATAATACAAAATTCCACGAACCTGGGTTTTTATTCTAAGTCATGATGACCCTAAGTTACAAGTGTCATGCTATACCATGTTTGTATTCATAATTCATTATTATATTCTTGATATTCCATTTTTGGTTATTGGGAATCCGTCCGTAATCCATGAACACTTATGTTTTGCATTCCATGGGTTCTTAAATGCAAGATATTAACTACTATGCTTATTTTCATGAAATTCTACATGCTTTCATGTTTTCACACGAATTAAATCATATATCTATATCCACGTTATATCACATTTATGAATCATTTTTACAATCATGTTTATGTAATTCATAGGCTTCTAAGCCAATTATATCCATGTTCATGTTTTGAGAGTTGTACAGATTACCAAGAAGGTTTAATCCCTGAAATTACCTATGCCAGCGTAGGATAAAGATAGCTCTTCCCAGTTAGGATGATTCCTTCATGTTTACCCATTGCGGGTTATTGGATCCATTTATGTCATGTTCATGTCTCGTACCCCGGCAAGGTATGAGATGGTTTAGTTGATAGGGCAGAGATCAGACGTCATGTGCTCACGTCGTGGTTATATGTCGGTTATACTAAGGCTCCCCCACTTAAAAATGTTTTACTCATATTATATACACATTCATGTCAGATGATGCTCATGTTCATGTTCAGCTTACAATTTTAGTTTTAGTTCTATTATTTCATGTGCCATGTTTATTTCTTTCAGTTGTTTTACATACCAGTACAATTCAAATGTACTGACGCCCCCTTTTATTGCCTTAAAATTCGCATTTCACAATGCAGGTATTGATTTACAGGACGACGCATCAGCTCATTAGGACATTAGTCGTATCAACTTTTGGTGAGCCCCATTCCATTCGGGGTTATCTTTACTTTATTTTTATGTCAGTTATGCAGTTAAAGTATGCCGAGGCCTTGTCCCAGTAAACAGTTTAGCAGTTAGACTCATGTCAGAGGTTTCATAGACTAGTCAGTCATGTCATGCCAGATGTTTAGTTGAGTTAGCCTCATTGGGTACATTATTATATTTCCGCATTCATGATATAATAGTATTTTCAGACTTATGATTATTGAACTCTATGTTTTCACAAGTCATGCATGTTTACATTATCTTCCGCATCATTTCATGCCCCATATTGATTTAGCAAGCCATGTGGTTCACTCAGTCACATGCAGCAAGGCATTGAGTGTCCTGTTACACCCATGCCCTGGTTCGGAGCGTAACACCCCGACGTACCCCTAACACAGCAAGGCATATACATAATCATGACTCGATAATGCTCCAGAAGGAAATGGAGCTCACCAATTCAAGTTGATATCTGGATGCAGTCTATAGTGGAGAGTCCTCTCCTCATCTACCTGAACTAGAATGGCATGAAACACAGTGTCCCCAGGCAAAAGGACATCAGTACAAATAATGTATCGAGTATGAAAGGCGAAAATGAAACATGATAATAAGACATAATAAACAAGAGGGATACGAATCAACCTGCACCTCTGAAAATGCCACTAAGGGCCATAATATGCACAATGATCATACTTACCTTATAATCTCATTCTATGGTACTACATCGACGTTGTAACTTTCACCATTCAATTGCCAACTGATCAGTGGTAGTTGCCCGACCTGCCGTAGCTCGATGGTAAATGTAAAACTGTCCAACCGGCCGTAGCTCGGTGGTAAATAGGAATATATAACTACCCAACTGGCCATAGCTCGGTGGTAAACGCATGTCTGCCCAACCGGCCGCAGCCCGATGGTAAATAGAGATACATAACTGCCTAACCGGCCGTACCACGATAGTAAGATAAGACTATCGTAACCAAGTCCCTATACGTACTGTATATATGTATATAACGCTATTACTTATCTACATGAATGTATACAATGCATGAGGAGTCCCTTTTAGGATCATCAAAACATCTTTTGGAGTAACGTAAGGTCCTTACAGCTCCAATTATCGTTATGTACTATCAAGTCATCATGTATTACATTATCAGCTCAAGAAGGATCATAATACACATGAAGGATAAATCTTTATTACATGAAATTACTCCCAACTAGGGATAAACAAGAACCAAGAACAACTTTAACTTAACATGAAGGAACTCATATTGATAAGACTTTCGTTTACGTTTTGTTTACTTGGAACAGGCCAAAAGAAGGAAGAGTTTAGCCTTAACATACCTTCCGTCAGGTGCTCGCCAACCACAGTGTACTCTACTCGTAGCACTTCATCCTATAAGAACGATAACACATTCGTTATTCCAGAGATACTTGTATACAACGTCTATCAAACGACAAACTCGAGTCTATAAAGATTCGGGTAGCATCTCCTCAACTTCTTCTTCAACCCAAGACTTAGTAATCAGAACAACATCAAGAGTCATCACATCGATAACAAGCCAAGCTATACTTCAAGGGTTCTAAACTACAACCAATGCAATATACATGATATGCCAACTATACTACTTAGTTTTCCTCCTTCATAAACATGGAGAAATATCAACCACAACAATCAATTAACATAATCCAAATCATCTTTCACAATTTACAACCAAATCATAGTCCAAGAACAACACCAAGCAGTCCACAACACTTACAACAAATTTGACATGGTTTCTAGTTTTACTTCACAACTTTTTCATCCAACAAGTTGATTAAAGCCTAAACAAACTCAACTGCATAAAGAAAGGATGAAATCTTACCATAACAAGCAAGAACAGTCCCAACTCTAGATTACTTCACTATGAAAGATGTTCCAATCTTCAATACAAGAAAAACAACTCAACTCCAAAAAGGTCCCTTAGCTTCTTGAGGTATTTCTCACTTTGATTCACCTTAACTTTGCTCCAGCTTGATGTGAGAACTTGGGGAGAGAGTTTAGGGGTGTAGAGGAACTGAAAATAATTGAGAATGACTTAAAATGGGACTCCACCGTCTAATACGGGAAGTCAAAATTTTCCACCGCCTTGCAGATGCCATATGCGGCCACATCTGCTAAGGCAGTTCCAAAACAGAAAGTTTTTTTAGCTTTTTCTTCCATCCATGCCCCAATATGTAGGGCAGATCCCTTTTGCGATGCATAAGGGCTCTCCTACACTATCGAACTTTGTCAAAACGCATTCTCTTCGATTCGCTTATCCTCTGACCCTTTCGATAAATACTAAACATGGTTTTAAACTCTCCTACACCTAGAATGAACATGTCTAGTCTCTTGTAACCTCGAAGATAGTCTAGTTTTCTAAGTCTATGTCAATTAACTCCCTGTGAAACTCGATGTACGAAAGTACAAGGTGCAATACTGATTCACTCGCCCTGTTCATTTACTTTTTCAATCATCCAAAACTCACATATGCTTATGCCAACAAATTCCCCCTTTTTTATGATGACAAACCCATGTTCTTTTAAGCTTCTGTGTAACCTGTTCAGACATCTTAAAGCCTAGAAAATGAATAACAACAACTAAGATCAAACCAGGTTAGCATATATAAGCATTACATAGTACTTCTACCCCTTTTGGCATCACAAAAAGTTGTTTCAGATCAGTTATGCATCAATTTGAACTTGCAATATTAAACTCATGGCCACTGGGCTATCGCACATTCTCATGGCCACTGGGCTATCGCACATACACATAATTGAAACATTAGCACAAATTAAATGTCACGCCCCGAACCTAAGCCTGGACGTAACACGACACCTGGTGCCTGACTACATGTGACCGAGCGAACCAACTGGCTGATTGAATCAACATGTGGTATCATAATATACTAAATGTAGAAAATAAACTAATACAAGCTCATATACTGAAAGTCTAAATGAATAAATAACTAAAATTACGGATTACTGAACAAAGTCTTAAAGATAAATACTATAGCCAACAAGGCTAACATAAAATCATGTGACTCTATCTAGCTCCTAATATAGTCTATGAAGCCTCTACTGAAGTATCAAACCGACTGTTGCCGAGACAAGGACCCCGGCATACCTGACTGTCTATAACTGAAATAAAGACTATAAATAAATAATAAGGACCCAAAAGAACTGGGGCTCACCAATCAGTTGATACTGGATATCCTAGTAAGCAGATTTGTCATCCTGTAAATCATTACCTACATCGCGAGATGCAGGGCCTGGGAAAAAGGAATGTCAGTACATTTGAATTGCACTGGTATATAAAACAACTGAAGGAAAGAACTGTAAGTGAGGTGCTCGGGAAAGGGCAGACCAAATCAATAAACATATATATATAATCTAAAATTGAAACTAATAATTGAACTGAACAAAAGAAGTAAAGTAATAGTTACTCCCTGTTCTGAACAACTACGAAACTATATTCTCAAAGGATAGAAGTTCTGAACTTTTCATGAACTAGGGCATAATCTCTATTTCTGATGCAGCTCGTAATAATCATGATGAACGAGGTGTAGGGAAGATCAATAACATTGCCAAACGTAGATAGTTAGCCTTACATACCTATAATCACTCCAATCTAACGAACTAAACTGCTTCTCTCATGAAGAACAACAAAACTCTAGCTTTGAATCGCTTGAGAAGGATTTACCTTGGAAATCCTATGTTTTGGTTGACGAATCATGTTACTAATCATGAGTTAATGTTCGAATTGCTTAGGAATTGTTAGAGCGATCTTACCTTGATGTTGGAGGATGAGGAGAGGAGAGAAACAACTGCTTAGGGCCTTAGAATCGAGTTGTCAAAAATGACATAAAAATGTCTAAGGGTCGCTTTTATAGGCCTGGGGCAAAGTAACCTTTGGCTCGCTGAGCAAGCTCTAAAGCGAGCTCACCCCTTACTTTGGACCTCGCTGAGTGAGCTCCAGGGCGAGCTCAAACCTCGCTTTGGCCCTTGCTCAGCGAGCTCCCAGCTCGCTTTGGTGCCTGCCGAGCGCGCTTCAGTAAAACGGGCATAACATTTTGTACAGAGCTTCGTTTGGGCTCTGCACTATACCATTAGAAAGGTATTTCAAAGGGATAAAATTTTCATGTTATAAGTTTTCTCAAAGTCCTAACAAATGTTCACAAAATCAGGCTAAAAGACATACCTTCCATAAACTTAGTCGATTCTATCGAATCTTATGCGCCTCACTATCCGTTTTTATTCCAAACCAACTATTCCCACCCAAACTCATCCCGATGGGACTTCATATAGCTAAAATTCCATATTAACACTCATTTAACACATTCACACTTAATCTGAATTTACGGAGTGTTACATTATCTCCTCCTTGGGATCATTCATCCTCGAATGATTGTTCTGATTGTAACTATGACTAACTCGGGACCTTAAACGTGACTGATGAAAATATGTGAAGACTGAATTGTCGTGAACACTTGAATACTGAACTGAGTAACTACTAAACTGGATAGGTATTGAACTGAATGAATACATGATTACAAAACTACTGAGATATTGAACTGAATATGTACTGAACTGACTGGATACTAAAAGACATAGAGATTATAATTGATGGGGTCTGAATGAAAAGGTTAGTTACCTTCAACATTTTATGCTTGCTCTTCAAAGAGGTGGGGATACTTGGATTTTATGTCCTCTTCAGCTTCCGACGTATCTTCTTCAACTTTTTGATTTCTCCATTGTACTTTTACTGAAGCGATCTCCTTAATTCTCAACTTTCAAACCTGACGGTTAAGGATAGCCACTAGAATTTCTTGGTAAGATAGGCTATCTTTAACCCCTGTGATCTTTGTAGGGACAACAAGAGACGGGTCCCCCATGAATTTCTTCAACATAGACACGTGAAACACTGGGTGTACAACAGCTAATTCTTGTGGCAAATTTAACGCATGAGCTACTTGTCCGATCCTTCGTATGATCCTATACGGCCCAATATAATGGGGACTGAGCTTCCTCTTTTTCCCAAACCTCCTAATGCCTTTCATAGGCGAAACTTTCAGAAACACCCAATCATCCATTTGAACATCCAAGTCTCTGCGCCGCACGTTCGAATAGGACTTTTAATGACTTTGAGCTGCCTTCAACCGCTCCTGAATCAATTTGACTTTTTCCATAGCCTGGTAGACCAAGTCTGGTCCTAACAACGTTGCTTCGCCTACTTTGAACTAACCAATCGGCGACCTACATCTTCACCCATACAGAGCTTTATACGGTGCCATATTGATACTAGAGTGGTAGTTGTAATTATAGAAAAACTCAATGAGAGGTAGGTGATCATCTCAGTTACCTTTAAAATTAAGGACACATCCCCTCAACATATCCTCAAGTGTCTGAATAGTACGCTCTGCCTGACCATTTGTCTAAGGATAAAAATTTGTGCTGAGGTTCACTCTTGCGCCTAATCTTTTCTGGAAGGATTTCCAAAAGTTTGCTATAAACTGAGCACCACGATATGAATGATGGACAACGGAGTCCCATGCAATCGGAAAATCTCTTGAATGTACAACTTGGCATAATCTGACTTTGTAAGTCGGTCTATAATTACCCAAATTGAATCATGCTTCCGAAATAAGCGAGGTAAACCTGTTATGAATGCCCATATTTATTATCTCCCATTTCCAAACGGGAATTTCTATGTTCTGAGCCAAACCACCAGGCCTCTGGTGCTCGGCTTTCACTTGTTGACAAACCGGACACTTGGCCCAAAAATTTGTTACGTTCTTTTACGTGTCGTTCCACCAATAGATTTCCTTGAGGTCATGATACATCTTTGTGGAACCTGGGTGAATAAAATACCTGGAATTGTGGGCTTATGTCATGATTCACTCTCTCAGCCCATCTACATTTGGAACACATAGTCTGCCTTTGTACCTTAAGGTACCATCATCTCCCCTTTGTTCAAAAGCCGTCTCTTATGCTTGTGAATCCTCTCTTTCAACTGCAATAAGTAAGGATCATTAAACTGTTTCTCCTTTACTTCGATTACTGAGGAGGAGTACCCCCTGGTTTGAACAATTCGACAATCTTCGAGTCTAAGAGTCGAACTCCTGGATTCGCTAAGCATTGGACTTCTTTCACCATAGTTCTCGTGTCTACCTCAACGTGAACTAAACTTCTCATAGAACGTCGACTAAGAGCATTAGCCATAGCATTCGCTTTACTTGGGTGATAGAGAATATCAACATCATAATCTTTGAGCAATTTAAGCCACCTCCTCTTCCTGAGGTTCAACTTTCTGTGCTTGAAAATATACTGCAGGCTTTTGTGATTGGTGAAAATATCAACGTGGACACCATACAAATAGTGATGCCAAATCTTTAGAGTGAACACCGCTGCTACTAACTCTAAATCACGAGTCGGATAATTCTTTTCGTGAATCTTAATTTTTTTGGATGCATAATCTGCTACCTTACCATGCTGCATTAGAACACATTTACGACCGATTCCGAAAGCATCGCAATACACTACAAACCCTTCAGTTCCCTCTGGTAGTTTTAAAACTAGAGCAGAAGTCAGTCTCGTTTCCAACTCCTCGAAACTTCACTCACATGCATCAGACCACTGGAACTTGGCTTTCTTCTGAGTCAATTTAGTGAATGGAGCTGAGATAGAGGAAAACCCCTTTACAAAACGGATGTAATAGCCTGCCTGACCTAAGAAACTCCTTATGTCTGTCGCTGAGGTAGATCTGGGCCAATTTTTTACTGCATCAATTTTCTGAGAATCTACTTTCACACCTTCCCTTGAAATAACATGGCCTAGAAACGCTACTGATTTCAACCAAAATTCACACTTGGAGAATTTAGCATAAAGCTTGCTGTCCTGAAGTGTCTAAAATACTATCTTGAGGTGCTCTACATGATTTGTCTCACTACGGGAATAAACTAGGATGTCATCAATAAAACAATAACTAATAGATCAAGATAAAGCTTAAAAACTCGGTTCATGAGGTCCATAAAAGCAGCTAGTGCATTCGTCAACCCAAACAACATCACCGAAAATTTGAAGTGCCCGTAACGGGACTTGAAAGCTGTTTTCGGGATATCAACTTCCTTGACCTTTAACTGATGGTAGCCTGATTTAAGATCAATCTTGGAATAACACTGGGCACCCTGAAGTTGATCAAATAAGTCATCGAACCTGGGGAGAGGATACTTGTTTTAAATGGTGACTTTGTTTAACTGACGATAGTCTACGCACATAATCAAAGACCCATTTTTCTTTCAAAAAAATAAGACCGGTGTGCCTTAAGGTGAGACACTTGGCCTAATAAATCCTTTATCAAAAAGATCCTTCAACTGGGCTTTTAATTCTTTAAACTCTGTTGGAGCCATTCTGTATAGCGGGATAGATATGGGCTCTGTGTCGGGAATTAAGTCAATCCCAAATTTGATTTCTCTATCGGAAAGAACTTCGGGAAGACCCTTAGGAAAGATTTCTTGAAACTCATTAACAATAGGTATGGACTGAAGAGTTGGAGTCTGAGCGTCTGCATCCCTGACTGGAACTAGATGATAGATATACCCTTTAGAGAGCATCTTTCTAACTTTAAGATAAGAAATAAACCTACCCCTGGGCACCACCATGCCACCCTTCCATTCTATAACTGGTTCACCTGGGAACTCGAAACTTACAATCTTGGTTCTAAAACCCATTGTGGTATAACAGGACTCTAACCAATTCATGCCCATAATTGCATCGAAGTCTACCATCCCTAATTCTACTAAGTCTGCTCTAGTAAGGCGATGATATGCTTTTCCTGGAAATCCCCTATAGACGCCTCTAGCTATAATTGATTCTCCAATTAGAGTGGACACTTCAAAGGGTTCACATAGCTTTTCTGGTTCTATCCCAAATTTCTTAGCAATATATGGTGTTACAAAAGATAAGGTGGATCCTGGATCCATAAGAGCATAAACATCATAAGCTAAGACTGTTAATATACCTGTGACAACATCTCCATGAGTCTTTTCATCCTGACGGCCTGGCAGGTCATGCAAATAGTTCTGACCACCACCTGTATTATCAAACTTTGCTGCACCACGCCCCTGTTGGGCCTGAGAATTGCGGGGAACTGCTGAATTTGTGGACTGAGCTACATTACTTCCGATATTTTTCCTTGCTGATAGACAATCCCTAAGGAAATGACCCTGCTGACCGCACCCATAGCAACCATCTATGCCCGAACAACATACCTCTGGGTGCCTTCTTCCGCACTTGTTGTAAGTAGGGTATGTAGGACCTTGGTAACCCACACTGTTCTGTGTCTACGACCTTGCTGCGTTGAAACTTCTATTGTTCTTATTAAATTTGGACCTCTGTCTTTGGTGCACTAGCTGAAGAGGGAGCAGGTCCTAATTTTGATTTCTTGAAGAACTGGCGATTACTACCCCTTGAGATCCCCCATGGCCGAAATTCCCTGTAGACTTAGCTCTCTTGCTGAATGCCCTATCTTTCTCTTGTTGTAGCCACTCTTCTTCCTTCAGCTTGTCTTCGTTCCCTTGAACAAAATCAACCATCTTAGTAATGGTCAAGTCATTGTTCTGAGCAGCTATATTAGCATCAGCAAACAAATTATCTGAAAGCCCCAACACAAACCATTTAACTCTGGCCCTTATATCACACACCATGTTCAAAGCACACTTGGCCAGAGCGACAACTTGAAGTAGTACTCATTCACACGCATCTCATTCTGTTTAAGTCTCATAAACTCTAAAGCCTTAGCTTTCAAGACCTCAATGGGTAGAAAGTGCTCAATGAACGCGTCTGCAAACTCCTTCCAAGTAGCAGGAGCCGCATCTTCCCCTCTGGACTCTTCCCATATTCCATATCAGGTGTTAGCAACATCCTTCAGCTGGTACGCATCAATCTTTACTGCCTCTGTATCTGTAGCATACATCACTTAAAATATCTTCTGAACCTCATCAATGAAGTTTTGCGGAACCTTAACTTTTTTGGACCCTGTGAAAACTGGAGGTTTCATGTTGAGGAATTCCCTGGACTTGGAACTACCCGTCCTATCAATAGCACCAGCCCCCTGCCTCTGAGCCTGAGCAGCAACAATCTGGGTAAGCAACTGGATAACTCCCCTAACATCCATATCTGAAGCATTGGGCAACGGAGTAACTGGGACCTCCACAGGCCTTTTGGTAGCAGGCGGGGTGCTGAACCCGATGCAACTCTCCAGGCCTGAGGGCTTACCTCTTGAGCAGTCTTGACATTAGCCCTCTAGCTAGTGGCTGAAGTTCTCTTATTATACTTTTTCTTAGCAGGCATTTTTTGAAACATGTAACATGCACGAGTTAGAAGAGTTCCTGAAGTCATAGCTCTATTTGCACGATCTAGAGTATGAAAGAAGTGAGACAATCCTGAATGTCTTGGTAGTTCACCATTTATATGTATGGCCGGCACACACATATAAAGGAAACTCTACTGGACACGGCTTCATAGACTCCCAAGAACACTTGAACTTAGTGCTTGATACTAAGCTATGTCACATCTCGAACCTGGGACTGGACGTAACACGGCACCTGATGCCTGACTACATGCGACCGAGCGAACCAACTGGCTGACTGAATTAACATGTGGTATCATAACATACTGAATGCGAAAAATAAACTAACACATGTTGATATACTGAAAGTCTAAATGAATAAATATCTAAAAGTGCAGAATACTGAACAAAGTCTGAAAGATAAATATTGTAGCCAAGAAGGCTAACATAAAAGCATGTGACTCTGTCTAGCTCCTAATATAGTCTATGAAGCCTCTACTGAAGTACTGTAAACCGACTGTTGCCGGGACAAGGCCCTCGGCATACCTGACTGTCTATAACTACTATAAAGACTATAAATAAATGATAAGGCCCTGAAAGAAGCGGGCTCACCAATCAGCTGATACTGGAGATCCTAGTGAGCAGATGAGTCATCCTGTAAATCGTTACCTGTATCGCGAGATGCATGCCCCGGGAAAAAGGGACGTCAGTATATTTAAATTGCACTGATATGTAAAGCAACTGAAGAAAATAACTGTAAGTAGGGTGCTTGGGAAAGGCAGCCCAAATCAATAAACGTGTATATATAATCCGAAACTGAAACTGATAACTAAATAGAACAAAAGAAGTAAAGCAATAGGTACTCCCTGTTCAGAATATGAATTCACCTTTTTTAACTGAGTTAATCATATATGGGGCCTCGGCCCAATATAACTTCACAAATCAGTGGCCTTGGCTAAGTAAATGTATCAGTCAATGGCCTCGGCCAAGTATACTTATACATAAGACTTTTCCCTCGAGAAAAGATACAGGGACTCAGCATTTATCAATTTATATTAAGGAACTAAGAATCATATTGTAATGCATAACACTGGAATACTGAACATTACTATGCTGAGATTTGTATTCATAACTGATTATGGAGTTTAAAGCATTAACTGTTCATAAGCATACTAAGTTCTCATAACTGAGACGTATGGGATAGCAAACACGAGTCTATACTGATTACGTACCGAGTTCTCAATATTCAGAATGATAATCATGAATAACTACGAAACTATATTCTCAAAGTATAGAAGTTCTGAACTTTTCATGAACTAGGGCATAATCCTTATTTCTGATGCAGCTCATAATAATCATGAAGAACAAGGAGTGGGGGAGATCAATAACGTTCCCACACGTAGATAATTAGACTTACATACCTGTAATCACTCCAATTTAATGAACTAAACTGCTTCTCTGACGAAGAACACCAAAACTCTAACTTTGAATCGCTTGAGAAGGATTTATCTTGGAAATCCTATGTTTTGGTTGAAGAATAATGTTACTAATCATGAATTAATGTTAGAATTGCTTAGGAATTTTTAGATCAATCTTACCTTGGAGTTGGAGGATGAGTAGAGGAGAGAAACGACTGCTTAGGGCTTTAGAACGAAGTTGGAATGTCAAAAATGACATAAAAATGTCTAAGGGTCGCTTTTAGAGGCCTGGGGCGAAGTACCCCTTGGGTCTCTAATCAAGCTCACCCCTCGATCTGGACCTCACTTAGAGAGCTCTAGGGTGAGCTCAAACCTTGCTTTGGCCCTCGCTGAGCGAGCTCCCAGCTCGCTTTGGCGCCTGTCAAGCATGCTTCAGTAAAATGGGCATAATTTTTTGTACAAAGCTTTGTTTGGGCTCCATAATATACCGTTGGAAATGTATTTCAAAGGAATACAAATTTCATTGTTTAGGTTTTCGCAAATTCCAAACATATTTTCACGAAATTAGGCTAGAAGATATACCTTCCATAAACTTAGTCGATTCTATCGAATCTTATGCACCTCACTATCCGTCTTGATTACAGAACAACTATTTCAACCCAAACTCATCCCGATGGGACTTCATATGGATAAAATGTCTCGTTAACACTTATTTAACACATTCACACCTAATGTGAATTTACGGAGTGTTACATTATATCTTCTTGAATATTTTAAGCACAAAAATAGCACGTAAATATAACGAGCAAAACGCTTTTTATTAGAAGATATGCACCATCAAACCACAGTCATTAAATAATAACTAGAAGGGTCAAACAACTGTAAGAGTTCAGATAGACATAGGGACTAGAAATCATAGAAAATGGTTCGGCTAAGGAAGGATATGAGGAAGGATTGGAGGGAGTCGAGGAATCTTTGGTGAGGGATTTGACTAAGTCCAGTATAGCCTTGATTTTGTCTGCCCTCTCTTGATCTAGTGCCGCCTACAGACTAGCAATCTGAGCATTCAACACCTTTTGCTCAAGACCATATTTTAGATGAAGTTGATCCATATTTTTTCTGATCTTTGAATCTTGAGGGCAGCAATCTCAACCTCCTTAGCTGCTATTTGATGTATTAAGTTTTGTCGCTCAGCGTCATTTCCTTAACTTGGATCAGGTTGAACAACCTGTTCCTAAGTTCCAATGATATCCATAGACGTCTGATATTGCCACACTATAATTGGTACTTGAAAATGCTCAAATATGTTCTATAGCCAGAACCCATATGCTAGTGCCTGATCTTTGTATCCTCGTTGAGCAATTTTTGCTATTTGTTGAAGCATAAGGCTTAGTATATTTAGCTGCGCACCAGTGTCTATCAGCTCCACTAAAGCCATGTCCGAAAAACTGGCTTCACCCCTACCTTGACTCCTGGAAGAATCATCATGTGAACTACCTCAAAGTACAGCTGATGTAGTCCAATCATTTCTCTTTTCTGCACTCGTCTGGACCTTACACCAGTAGGGTTGTTGGATAGCTTCCTGGTAATTTCCAAGGCTGTAGTCGTGCCATCTAGTGGTGGCCATTCACCCTTCACATAATATGCCCAACCTTCTGAAGGCACATATAGCATTTCTCGTAACAAATTGACCTTATTATAATGCAGGATGTTGTTGGACGTTTTCTGGTGTTCTTTGCCACAGAAGGAATCAACAAGATTAAAACTGGTAAGTTGATTTCTTTATTTGAGCAGGAACTCGTGGACTGTGACACGAGTTTAGATATGGAATGTGATGGAGGTCTCATGGATGATGCTTTTAAGTTTATCATCAACAACCAAGGGCAAAGTCTTCTAGCCATTAGGGGAAAACATAAATCAAGTATCCTTGTTGGTTTCTAGTCGATTCAAACTGGTTCATACAAAGGATTTATTATTAAGAAAGTAAAAGGAGGTTATTCAGTAGTCATCGGAAGTTTCATAACTTTTCTGTCTATCTGTTGCAGAAGGAAAAGGATATCGAATGATCAATTCACTATTGAGAACATTAACACCAAAAAAAATGAATACTGTGGTGTTCTAACTTTGGCAAATGAAACAAGAATGATGAGTGAATATCGGTATATGGCATTCATCTTATTGGACCTGTTTGTATGTTGTGCCACAATATTACTTATATGCCCGGTGTTCCATGATCGCTCTAAGGACATAAATGTTGATTCTCATTATGTTTGTGACAAGGTTGCTTAATGTGATTTTAATGTGTAATACACATGTGCTCGCTCACTCACAAATTGTTGATATTCTTATAAAAGGATTATTCTAATTATCTCAACTGTCTTTTACGTGACATTATGTTCATCATATGTCTGTCCAGATTATGGGAGTGTATTAGGACTCTTAGCTAAGCCTGTCAATTGGGCTGGGTCGGCCCGGGATCAGCCTACCTAACCCGGCCCATAACCGGCCCGGCCCCCCAACCAGGTAAGAGGTTGGTGGGCTAGGCTAGTGGAAAAAAATAGGGGGTTGGCCCGGACATGCCATTTAGCCCGATAGCACGATCCACCAACAGCCCAGGTTCTGGCCCACCGGGGGCTCAACCCAGCCTGGCCCACTTCGAATTAATTTTTTTATTTTTTTTATTTTTTATTTAAGTGGTATATTTGTGTATATCTTGAATATGTTGTTAGAAAGAAGACTCCCAACGGCTATTTAAGTGCTAAAAATTATAAAAAGTTGAGAATGTGATACAAGACTACATAAGTAATTTAAAATAAAACTTCAAACTTAAAATTGATAACATTGCGAATTCAAAACATACAAACTTGAACGGTTAACTTATTACAAATGAAAAGTTCAAAATGCCAGCATCGATGGAGAAATTTAAAAAAGAGATAAACTTCAAAGTTCAATTTTGTGCCTTTTGTCCAAGTGCCTACGTAACGGACTGGTACCCCCCAAAATCGGTTCGGACTTATGGAGATATATTTGACCACAATGTTGACATTTAACATGTTCCTCGTCTACTCGCTCAAAATGCAACTACACCGGACTTGAAATTGATCTTCGGACTGGAGGAGGAGGTGGAGGATTATCATTATCCATTAAATTTAAATTTTGAAATTTGAACTTGGAAGTTGGAAGAGAGAGTGATTTAGATGAGTAAGAAATTTAAGGAAAGAGGAGAGTAGGGAATTGTGAGATAATATGGAGAAGAATGAATGGTATTTATAGATTGAAAATAGGGCCAAAGTATAATTTAAGGAACTTGATGGTTAAAATAAAGTTGACAACAAATAAATTTTAAAGTATCAAATTTAATAAATTTTAGTATTAGAATTTTTTTTTAAAATAATTAAAATCGCCACCCGACCCACTTACCATGTACGTACCCCTAGGGTAGGCCAGGCTTGACACCCCTTTCCCTCCTCCAACCCGGCCCACTAACTATGGCCCAGCCCGGCCCCATGTGACCCGCATTTATATGGCACGGCCCGGCCCACTTGACATGCTTACTCTTAGCTAAGTATTTGTCGCATAGCTATTTTGAACACATCTCAGATAGATCTACAATCTTATTCTTGTCTTAGAATGGGCAATGTACTAATTATCTCATAGTTGTGACTCCCACTATAAATAGATATACAACTCAAGCTCTATTACTCGCTCACCCATTCACCAAAACACTATTAAGATTATAGTACAATTGATAAAATCAAATAATTTATTTTATGATGCAACTAGAACAAATACAATAGTAGAACATAAATGCATTGCGCGGAGGAGTTAATTGTTTTTAATTATAGATAGCGAAGAGGGGAGGGGAGGGGAGTATAAAGTGAGGATCGAGGAATCGAACACTCACAAATAAAATGGAAGTTCAGGTAATCGACCAAAGCTATCATGATTGCTACCCTCTTCAAGTGACTAGCTTGGCTTCACTATTCTAAATAGTGAGAAAGACTTTTTAAAATTCGATGAAGAATCTCATCATTTATTAATTAAGTGGTCCAATATGGACCAAGTTGGACTGTACGTCTATGTCACAATACCTTTTTGTATCCAAAAAATTTATTATTAATCGAATCGAAGTGAATCCAATCTGATAAGTTAGAATTCGCATTCAAATTATAAAAAAGAGAAAGATAAAAAGAGAGCAAAGGGATCATTTAAATGGCATGACCGAAACAAGGGGTGGCAACATCAGCCTATACAATCATGACCCGTCCAACCCCCTTTTGGTTTGGGCAGGTTAGTGACCCGCTTATTTTATTGGATCATTTGCACTTTTGCTCCTATTTTGTGATGGTCTTTTACTTTTTGCCTGTCATGAGAAACAACTATTTTGCGGCTTATAAGTCTATATTTTCACATCATTTATACCCATAAGTTATGTCCCGCGCTCTTAAAAAACTTATGCCTCACACTAGGCATAAGTTCGATTTCGAAGGGCCAAAATTAAAAACCAGCCCATTTGGAGGACAAATCGTGCAATTTCTTCTATTTTATTAACTCAGTCCATTTCAATCCGCTTAATTTAGCCAATTTAAAGACTGATATGTAGCCCAATTGGACCTATGAGAAACTGTCTAAATAATTTTAAAATGACATTTTCTTATTTGATATGTTATATATAATCATAATATAAGTACAAAAATTTTATTAAGTACACAAACAAATTATAAGAAAATAAATAAAGAATTTAAATCTCAGTAAGAATTGGACGGATTGAGTTATGACCCGATGTTTAGCCTATTCCATCCCAAGTAATTTTTAAACAGATTAATGATCCGCTTATTCATTAACTCAACTCATTTTGACATGTCCAATTTTAACCCAACCCGCTCATGTTGACACCCCTAATAAGAAAATATGAGCAGACAGATACATTTGAAACGTTGAGTAGCGATAAACATTAACATTAATAGGTTTGAGCGGACAGACCGATCGGGTTAACAAACCGGCAGTTTCTGTTTAAAAGCGGCAAAGCCACAGATTCGGTTTTCTAGGTTAAATAAAACAGGACCGGTCCGGTTCAAAAGTGTCCAAAACCTCTTTTTATTTTTATTTTTTGTATATATATATATATATATATATTACAGTATTTATTAGTATATTGTAGGTATATTTACATATGTTATATAAGTTTATAAGTAAGGTTTGTATATTTACTGACTAACAGCAATACAGCATACACGTATATATATATATATATATATAAGTATGTGTGTGTGTGTGTGTGTGTGTGTGTGTGTTTAAGTTATATGTATACTATATTGACTTATAACTTATATATATATATATGTTTAAGTTATATGTATACTACATATACTTATATATTATAACTTAAGTTATTTATAACTTAATTTTTTTCTAAGTTTATAAATTTGTATTTTATAAATTAAGTATATTTATATTATAAGTATATTCTTAGTATATTTTAGTTATTTTTCAAGTATATAACTTTCTAGTTTTTAATTTAAGTAGATGTATATTATAAGTATATTCTTAGTATATTTTAGGTATATTCCTAACTTAATATAAGTAAAAATATGAACACAAGTAAATAGAAGAAAGCTCAATGAGCCATATATTTTATTCATTCTTGGATAACATTTATTTGCAAGTTGTAGTTTTTTTTTTTAACTTGCAAATAATACATGAGTTGCAAAGAAATAGTAGAATAATAAAATCACCAATTCTCAATCATTTGGTTAATTTTCCCCATATCATATTCGGCCATGGAGATATCTTCAAAGTCTTCCATTTGGTCCGCTCCACTTGTTATCAAATCTTCAATCTCTTCCTCTTCGCCTTCCTCCGCTTCTAAGTTTTGGTTGCGTCGCTCCAATCTAATCCAATCGCGAATGCACACTAGTACTTGCAAGCTAAATCCGGATAATGAGTGTCTATGGTCTCCAATTTGTTATCTTCCTTGGCTAAATGCACTCTCCAAAGCCACGGTTGATACATTTCGTAAGGATATCTCGAGCCATTCTTGAGAGTATCGGATGACTTGCCTTGTATTTCTTCCACCATGCTAAGACGTCCAAATCATCTAGTTCCTTGATATCCACATTTGGCTGCATCAAATAAAAGTGATATTCATCAAAGTTTGCATTACAAGAAGGAGTTGGATGTGAATGTAAAACTTTTAAATGCGACAAACCCGACAAGCCCTTTTTGCTACTTTGAGAAGTAGTAAGGCGTGGAGCAACAGGTGTAGCATGTTCTTCCAAATTAGAATAATGACTAAAAACTTTTCTAAACTCGGCATCAATAGCGAGTTCGGCTTCAGCTAAAGATGGTTCAACTCGCTCTTCAATTTCTAAAAATGTATAAATTTGACTAACCATTGCTTTAGTATAAGACACTTTTAAACAAGGATTTAAAAGAAGCGATATAAATAAAGTTGGGATGGAAAAAAAATACTTCTTAAATTTTGTTGTCATATCAAAAATAGCCGCTTGATAACCGGGTTTATATTTATACTCTTGTAAAACTCCACTATTTCCGCTAAAAAGGCTAAAATTTCGGTTACCGTCGGATAGAATTGTTTAGAAAAAGCAAGAGTTGAATTATAAAAAATTTCTAAGAGTTCAACACATTCCTTAACATCTTCCCAATGCGTAAAATTTAACTAATCATCATGATTAATATTATATTTGTTGTGAACTTGTTGTATGGGAATCCTATACTCATATGCTTGTTGTAGCATAATGTAAGTGTAGTTCCACCTAGTCTCAATTTCTACTTGAATTTTCCTAGATCTAAGGTTATTTTCCACACAACAATTCTTAAAATCTCTAAGTCTTCCCCTATTAGCATTACAAAAAAGAAACGTAACCGCCTCTCTAACTTTTTGAATAGAATCGTCAAAACACACAAGACCATCTTTAACAATTAAGTTTAAAATGTGACAACTACATCTCACATGAAGAAAAAAAAAATTAGCGGAGGGTTTAATTCTCTTTTTAAAAGACCAATCGCCTTTGTATTATTAGAAGCATTATCTAAAGTAATACAAAGTGTTTTTCTATAAATGTTAAAAAATCTCATAATAGTAGACATTGAATCCTCTAAAAATTTTCCATCGTAACAACCTTTCCCTTCATCATATAAAAAAGCTATAATTCTTTTTTGCATAACCCAATTATCATCAACCCAATGACATGTAATAGCAAAAAAATATAACTTGTTAAGACTAAGACCCAAAGCAACGGTAAGATAAACATTACAATTTAAAGAATTAAATACATGGCGCAAACAAAATCTATATTTTTTATACAAATCTATAACATTCACTCTACAAGTACTTCTAGGAACACCCTCAAATAACGGATTATAACAACGTTGAATGTAAGTAACAAACCCCAAACTCGAAGGAAAGGAAAATGGTAAACAATCATAAGCTACCATTTTAGCTATTTCTCGCTCTTTTTTTTCTTGTCATACTTAAAAATTTTACCGGTTCGTGGGTCTATTATCGTCATTTGAATACTCCCCCCCCCCCCCCCCCCCCACATTTGAACTTTTTGCTCTCCCAAACCTCATATGTCTCTTTCTCATATGACCATTTAGTGTCTGTTCCCCTATCCTTACTAGTTCCTGCCTAAAATCAAATACTTGTCCAAGTGGTTTACATTTAGCCGTTTGGCTTTCCTTATCCTTAGTCATAAATTTTCAAATTTTAGCGGTTGGCTTATGAGTTCTAGGCGGTTTATCTTGTGTATGTGATTGTGCAGGACCTGTATCTCCTATGGGATTTTCGGGGGCTTGTGTTTCATCATCATCATCAATTTCATTAAAAGTGTCGGTATAATGTTGTTGCATTGCCTCATGATCTAAAAGTGGATTATTTTCAACATCAATACCTAAATTAGGTGTTTCTTCCACAAATGTTTCCTCATTAAACCCACCCCTAACAATACCACTACTACTAAGACCACATCTAAATCTCTTCGCCATTATTAAATAGAATTAATTTAAATCACACTCAAATAAATCACAAGAAAATAAATTGCGTAAATTAAATTGCCAAAAATAAAGATAGAGTTGGAACGAAGGTACCAAATTGCGGACTAATTTCCAACAAAGTGAAGGCGGCTAGAATTGCAAATCCACCAAAGCTACTTCGGATTGTTGCAAAATCACCAACTCCACCAACAATATTATAATTGCAAAATTAATAATTGAAACTATAATAAGACTTTATAATATTTAATTGAGAGAAATTTAAAGTGGTTAATTGTTGCAAAGTAACTATAATTGAGAGATTGAGAGAAAGAGAAGAGTGAATTGGTGTAGATTAAAATGGAAATGGAGAGAGGTTTATATAGGGGTGGGGGATGGGTTAAAGTGTTAAAAAAAAAAAGTTTGGGAGGTT
>NC_081353.1:49655940-49673674 GCF_029784015.1 Lycium ferocissimum | reverse complement strand
TATATCTGTTTGGATCAAACACGCATGACTAAATATGGGCACGTAAACCAGTGCTAACTTTATTGAACATAATTAACGGATAACTTTGACTATTTGTTTGGATGTAGTTTTTTCATTAACTGGACTTGGGTGCTACGACCAATTGAGATCCTCGTAGGGATGGAAAAGTCTATTTAGGGCCTCAAGGCAGTACTTTGTTTTTTCAAGCTAGGTAAAGATCAACCACTAAGAAATAAAAACAAGACGGCTAAGAAATTATCCTATCAACTCATTTAGTCGTTTTTTTTTTTTTTCATTTAGTTGTCTTGTTTGCCTTCTTTTCCTTCTCTTTTAAAGCTATTTTAGGTGAAGTGAAATTGTGAATAGAATGGGACGGGATTAGTAAGATGGGAACTCTATATCTAATAATGCAACATATATTTAACTCTAAATCTCTAATAAAAAAATGTAGTTATAGGTATTATAATTGGTTAACTAGTGTGATGAACATTTGACCGCTTTGGATAAGCCTTTCTCTTTATTTTATTTTTAATCAATTCTTCCCTCTAGCAAGTCGCATCTATGGACAACATTGGACATCATAGTGTAGCATATAATCCCCTTTTTAAAATATTATTTTCTTTAAGATAATATATAGTTGTTGACTTGTCATACAAAAGCGTGTGGTTAGAAGAGTGTAAGAATTCTGGTGCTAAACCCAAGGCTAAGAAGCGTCTTAAGCATGATCATGCAATAATTACTTTATTTGTACATCATCTTTAGTGCGTACATATTGGGTTAGAGAAAAGGGTAGTCAAACTTCACAATTTAAAACATCCAAAGTGCTCGAAAGAAAAAAAAATATTACTGCAGTAAAGTGGATTTATCGATAATTTAACTTATTTGCTATGCCTTAATCACAAACTAGGTGGAATCAGTTATATAAATACTATAGATTCATTCCTGTAATAACTCAGTTCACTAGTGACATTATCTATTTTGGTTTAGTCTGAAATGCTTAAGAGTTGCTTTCTTATGTCTAACATTCCTTCCAAGAAATATCACACTTATTCCCGCAATAACAAATATGTAGAAAGTTTTTAACTGAACTAATAGTATAGTTCTAATATGCCAAGCTTTTAAAATTTATTTATTTTGAAAAATGTTTTTTGTAGTGTTTTTCAAAAAAATATTTTTGGATAAGTAGCGGTTTGTGTTTGACTAATTAATTTGAAAAATACTTTTGCCAATATTAGCGCAGTATTTTGTGTTTGATCAATGTTCCAAGGTACTTCTGGAGAAAAACTATTCTTTTTAGCTTTTGAAGAACAATTTTTGCAACTATTCAAAAGCGCTTATCTTTTTCGTCACAACTATTGACCAAACGCCTCAATTTTCAAAAATAAGCACTTATATCTTACCAAAAACTTGGTCAAATAGGCTATAAGAAGAATAATGACAAACATCAAACAAAATGCCAGCTTAATACTCCTTCCGTCTCAAAATATTTGTCGCTTTTTGATTTACATACTCCTTGAGAAACAATTATTAGAAGGGTTTTTTACTACTTTAACCTTATTTATGTCTAAGCTATCATCTCTTTACATTAAATGTTCAAATCAATTTATGTGTTAAAGAAGGAGTTTGTAGTTTTGAAGAAAAATTCTACCAAGGGTGGAATGGGGAAAAAATGATTAATTTTGCCTTAAACTTTGAAAATGACAAATATTTTGAGACGGAGAGAGTAATGTAGTACTAGTATACCTTTGTTCCAACTTTCTTTCTTACTTTCTCCTTTTACCTTACGATAGGTCAACGAACTCTAGGCTATCGCATAGATTAGAATGAAATGTCAGAATAGAATTTGATTATCGGAAATGTAATTACTTTTTCTAATTGGACGAATAGCCGCTTTTAGCTCCCTATTCAAAACAGCTCACAAACTAATTGGAGTCTATTTTTCAAATGAAAATTGGACGAATATCCGTTTTTAACTTCAAGTTTGTACTTCGGATCCGTGGTCTAAAGTGCTCAGCTTCCGAACTCAGATATGAAATTAGGATTTGGCAGTTCAAATTTTATATACGAAGATTTGGAGTTTGAAATTTAATACTCGAATTTTGAAGTTTGATTCTAAGTCAGCTAAACTTTAAATATTTTATAAGTTTTGACTATATTTTAAATAGTGCTCCTAAAAGCAACCAATTTGTACATTTCGTCCATATCTTTTCTGAGTTCAAGTTTACGCATTGATGGTGTAATTTTTTTTACATAATCAGATTATTTAAAAGGTAATTTCAAATAACTCTGGCTATTTAATGTAGCATTAATAGACAACCTACAATAAATGCTAAGCAACGTGCAATAACAAAATTAATTAATAAATTACATTAATAGTATAAAATAAATTATGTTTTACATCTATTATATTCTTTTCATGGCTAAGTTCGATTTTCATTCAGGAGTAAACTAGTAAATCCTCTTCTGCACACGTCAGAACTTTCTTCTCCTTGTATAGCCAGTACTACTAACTTTCCACTTTAAGTGAGCTAGAAAAATCTTTTTTTGTATAAATAACCACTTCTTGAGATTTATTTCCTCAAGCACATTTTCTATTGAGAAAAATCTGAAATAGAAGTGGGGGGAGAGAGAGAGAGAGAGGTCATGATGGCAAGTAGAAGAGAACTTTACTTTGTTTTCATGAACTATGATCCAGAATATGAGCGCCTTAAATCCAACAGGTTAGAATTATCTTATTATTATCTTCTAATGCAAAATCATTTGTTACCAAAAAGAAAAAAAGGAATGGCTAAGATTCTTAGTCTTAGTTTTGGCAGAATACATAGATAGACATTTAAACTTGACCTCTTCTGTTTGACCTCTTCTGTCGTTCAACACTCTAACTTACAATATGATCATATAGACACCTCAATTCTATCTTCAATTTGTCAGTTGAATACTTCAATTTACAAAATGATCATCCTGACACCTCTAAATCGAATGCCCACGAGATACAATGGAGACAATTTGAGGCGTCTAGATGTGTAATCTCAAAGTTGGAATGTTTAATTGTCAGTTCAGGCCAAGTTAAAATGTCTATCTATGTATTTTGTCTTTACTTTTTACTAATTTGTCTAAAAATGACGTACATAATATTATAGAACGAAGAAGGGAATTAGCCAAGAGCTTGATGTGTACTTGTGCAAGAAGCATGATGAGTTGTTAGAAAATACCCTTGAGCCAGGCAGCTACAACAAGACAATATCCTTAGTTATCGTTGATGGCTTTGCTGTAGAAATCACCGATGATCAGGTATCTTTTATGGGTTCCGAATTTGTCATCGAATTTACAGGTGTCCTTGTTTTAGTTACAAAATTCACAAGTAAATATTTTAATAAATTTTCTAATACGAATACAAGATCTAAAAAAAAGGATTATTGAATTATTGAGACTTTTTGAAGCAGTATGTTATAATAACTCCGCCCCTATTAGTACAATAGAAAATATTTTTCAAAAAAAGTTTTTCGAAAAATATTTTTCAGAAGAAATGTTGTTTCATTATCCAACACTCTCTAGAATCTAAAAACTATTTTAACTTGACTAGTGGAGAAAAACATAAGCAAAAAAGGTCTTTGTTTTTTTTTTTTTCCTTTTTTTTTTTTTTTTTTTTTTTTTTTTTTTTTTTGGTTGTCGAAAAATGACTTGTTTCTTGAATTCCTCCCCCAACAAACACACGTTTTCACCTTTTTATGTATTTTTCTGGTGAATAGGATGTTCTAGTAATTTGAATATTAATTAATTTAATTCTTAATATTATTGGCATTTCACAAATTTTACAGGCTAATGTGCTTCGATCTGCAAAAGACGTGAGGGTTGTGGAGAAAAACCAAGAATTGGCATAATGCAGGCCAGTATTAGGATTTGAGGCGTCTCCAACTGTTTGAGGCTGAGTTTGTTGAAGTATTTCTTGCTACTAAATGGAATTTAGAAAAATAAAATTAGAAAAAAACATATGGGGGGTGGGACAAGAATATTGCGTTAGTAAATGCTTGGTCTTATGGTACGACAAAGCATATATATATATATATATGAAGTCATTAATATTGTACTTTAGATAATAACTGCTCCCTCAACTTAACCCCACCCCCACCCCCCAACCCCACTCTCCCAACCACGGCCATGTATTTACTTTTTATTCTGCCTGTCTCAAATTATCTGTCGTGATTATAAAAATCATTATCTTAAATTATTTATTATTTAACAGTTCAAGACAAAATTAGTTATATTTTTTCACTTCACCCTTAGTAGTTATTGTTCTTGAAGATTACAAACAACTCAACTATGGAGTGATATCATGATTGTTCAAAACCAACGAAGGCTAAAATAATTAAAATTTCCTCCTAATTAATACTTATTAAGAGGCGTGTAAACAGAATCACAGCAAATAATTTGAGACAACGGGAATAATTAGTACTTAATAAAAGTGCAATCAGTGCCTCGTGCGAGTCCCGTTGATCCTATTCTGTCTTTTGATAGGATATATTAAATTAATATATAGAGTGGTAATGTAAAAACCATTAAATCAAATTTATTCAACTTAGGACTTTGGAGAGGAGATATATTGACTTCAAATTATGCTTATTACCAAAGTTTGTAATCTGGTGCTAGTACTCACTACTTACTGGAGTCTTCATTTGGGAGTCAATTAACATAAAATTAATTTAAAAGAAAAAAGCAAATCTTATGCTTTATTTCTTCTTCTTCCACCTCCACTTCATAATCTTTATTTGTCTAAACATCTCCTTTTTTTTTTTTTTTTTTTGGTTTAACCATCCATGTTTGGAATGCCAATCTAGTTCGATGAGTTCGGATTTTCATTTTAGAGAGCTCCAATGTAGGAGGTTTTAGTAGCTATCAAAGGTGACTACACTCACAGAACTCAAACTTAAAACCTTCTTTAATTAAGAGTGGATGAACTTTAATTTTAATTTGTCGTTTCACCGTTCATTTTTGTGGTCTTTTGTTTATGACTTGTTCTTACTCTTCCCTATTTCTCATTATTTGTCTTGCTTGTCATTCACTCTCTCCGTCATCAATGGCGGATGCAGTAAAAGATTCATTTAAATTCAATATTTTTAATGTGGAGCAAAAATTTATATATAAAAATTTACTAAAATTACAACAAATAGTAGGTCTAAATTCATAGTTTTAAAAATACAGTAAATTCAATAATAAGAACATTGAAGATTTCAACGCATAGAATTTAAATTATGTGTCCGATTCTGTCCTGCATATTAAATTAGACTAGAATGTCCGATTTGGAGTTAGCTTTGATGGATAATATACCGGCATAAATTCAGGCACAACTCTAAAGAGTATTAGTACTATGTTTACAGAAAAATTTAGAGTTATACACTACACACTAGCCTATAAAGCCTACAACAAAAAATAACCATACTCTTTTTCAAATTTTAGTCAGTATAATTATTATAATAAGTGTGTTCACACAAATTATACATACACTTATTGTTTGGTAGTTGGTTAGGATTATGCAGGTATTAGTAATGTAGGTATTAGTAATGCAAATATTAGTTATGCAGGTATTAGTAATGCAGATATTAATTATGCAAGTATTAGTAATACAGGTATTAGTTATACAGGGTTTAGTTATGCAAGGTTTAGTTATGCATAAATTATTTCTTTGGATGTTGGTTTGTTATATTAAAAGTTAAAAAATATTATATACTTTTTAGAATTGAAATATTAGTTTACAATTAAAATTAAAATACTTTTTTACGAAACATTAAAATATTATAGTAAAATATTTTTCAAAAAAATGTGTTTAGAAAAGGAAAGTATTTAAGTGCGGAGTGGTAAGGGTAATATTATCATTTCAACTTTTTATTCATGTATTGGTTATTCATGAATTAGTTATTCCGTCTTCTACCCCGCATAAAATAATACATAAATTCCCTCATAACTTATACATGTATTAGTTATGCGGGTTTCTAAATTGTAAACCAAACATCGTATTATTTTTATACATGAATAACTTGCTTATTAACTAGCTACCAAACGCTATATAAATATACAGAAATTAATATATGAATAAGGTGTCTGTTTACTAGCTACCAAACGAAGTATAAGTTAATACAAAAATTAATACATGAATAACTTGCTGCCTCTTATCCAGCTATCAAACGACCCAATATACACTGACAATTACAACCCGGGTTATTTAGCTACCTGATTAAAGTTGTGTAGAGCCAGCAATTACAAGCACATGGGTGGTCCAGTTGCGTAGATAATTTGAGTCTGTCGTCCACAGAAGCAGTGGAGGATGTAGTTTGTCGGTGTCGAGTTCATATGAATTCAGTATGTTCAGCACAGAATATAAATTGATATGTAAAAATGCACTAAAATTGCATAAAGAGTAGACATGAATCCATAACCTTAAAAATATACTAGGTTTAATGTTTGCACTTTTGGCCCTATTTTGTGCTGGTCTTTTATTTTTACCCTTCAAATTGGGCTGGTCTTTAATATTTGCCCTTCAAAATCGAATTCTTTATTCTTTAAGAGAGATGGCATTACTTGTGGATATTATGATGCATAACTTATGCCCCTCCAGGCATAAGTTCGATTTTAAAGAGCAAAATTTAAAGACCAGCCCATTTGAAGGACAAAATTAAAGACCAGTCCATTTGAAGGGTAAACCCGCGTGCAATTACATCGGTTCAATGAGAAGATTACATAACGAGCACATATGAACTCATAACTTTAAACATATATAATAGGTTCAATGCCAAGAATGCACGAACAATTACATGGTGAGACAAAGAAAGGCAGACTCCTTTCAGTACGTAGTATGTAAGTTGTGGACATTATTATATTCATGAGATTGATGTGAAACTTTTCATACTGCATTTTCTCGTCAGCCTTTTGCAGTTTATCTAGTTAAGGTTATAAAGGAGGACATAATTATTATTTTTTCACTAGCAAACCCACCATTTTTCAACAAAGTTTGAGAGCAAGTTGTCTGACATTAATAGTGTGGGGATCACTGTACAATACCTGCACTTACTACACTTCACATGCAACAGTTTTTCTGTTACGTTGTTTTTTTTTTTTTTTCCTTTGGACTATGATGATCAATTCATTGTTGCTGGCCCTACTACTCATTCTTCCCCATGACTTAATATAGTCGAAAACAAATGGCATTTGGCCAAATACTTGCTGTCTCTTTCTCTTCCACAAAATATGCTGCGAACTGATCCAAGCAGCTCATTTTGAATATCTCTAAAGTTGGCTCTCAAGTCCGCTCTTGAGCTTCACAGGCACGTGGATGAGTATCTGCATAAAAAGTGCATCAAGTGTAGCATGAGTAAAATAAACAACGTGCAACCAGTAAATATCATTAACCACCCGGGGGGGAGATGATGATCAATTCATTGTTGCTGGCCCTACTACTCATTCTTCCCCATGACTTAATATAGTCGAAAACAAATGGCATTTGGCCAAATACTTGCTGTCTCTTTCTCTTCCACAAAATATGCTGCGAACTGATCCAAGCAGCTCATTTTGAATATCTCTAAAGTTGGCTCTCAAGTCCGCTCTTGAGCTTCACAGGCACGGGGATGAGTATCTGCACAAAAAGTGCATCAAGTGTAGCATGAGTAAAATAAACAACGTGCAACCAGTAAATATCATTAACCGCCCGCGGGGGGGGGGGGGGGGGGGGGCTAAAGCAAAATTTTGACCGGAGGTCTTTATCTTCTTATGTTTGTATATTTTTTTATTTGACGCATATTTTTCTAGCTTTTTAAGATTTAAAGGTTGATACTTTGATGGCAAAATAATTTCTCGTTACTTCAAATGCTTGCTACAATGCTTGAAAATATGAAAAAGCCAAAAAAAAAAAAAAAAAAAAAAAAAAAAAAAAAGGTATTTCGATATGCTATTTTCTTGATTGGTTCTATTCTTATTTTTGACATAGGGAGTAAAAACTTCACTCGGCTCTCTTTTCTCCTTATTTTTTGCACAGAACGACTGAAAATATGTGATACAGTTTTTACTATGGTAAAAAAACTGAAAGGAAATTAAAAAGTAAAAAATGTAAGGCACTTGTCAAAATAGTACAAAATATATAGAAATGCATTTTCACAAAACGACATCTCTAAAAACCATTTTCTTGTACCCAAAGGACTATTATGTAATCCAAAATACTAATAAACCATTGGAATCATAATTAAAACATAATATTCTTAGTAATTCTTTAAAAAAATAATCATCCCAATAAAAAATGAGGCCTTAGTGATTGGGGGGCCTAAGGCAAAGGCCTTAGTTGCCTTATGCTTAAGCAGCCCCTGCTGAACCACCTCCCAACAAGATAGTGGCCAGCATGGCCAGAGAACAGGGGCGGAACTAGTTCATGGGGTGTGGGTTCGATCGAACCCAGTTGTTTTGATTCAAATTTTATATTTGTATTAAAAAATTCATTGAACATATATAAATTATTAATTTAGAACCCAATGACTTTTAAAAATTAAATTCTGAACCCATAAACATCAATCCTGACTTCGCCTCCGCCGGAGAATACTAACTTTATAACCTGTGGAGTCAATATATTGAATGAACTGAACAGATGTAAATTGTAGAATGGCATAAACAAGTATATACACACAAACACTGTATAGTAAGATAGAAAAACATGTTTGATACTCATGTTTTCACAAAGTTAACCCTGCATTTAAACTTATGTGATGCGTGTTTGACTAGATACAAGAGTTCAAAAAAGAAAAACATCTGAAATTTGTGATCAGTCTTTAACTTTTAAGCATGTTATGAAAATTCTTGTGGCTATATATATAATTTATCATTGCTATGAAATAAAACAGTTTAAAATTAAAGTATTTTTAAATATAGAAAAGTGGTATTGCCTTCCTTAATGACACGTTTGTCTCTCCTTGTCAAATCGAATTGATTTAGTGTCATCTATATTGAACAAAAACTGATGTAACTGAGCCTATATAATTCCAAATATTAAAATATTTCAATTTGATGACGCAAGTTATTCAAGTTATCAATCAATATCTAGTTGACCCATTTATGTTATGTTTATTTGGTCATATCATTTTATATTTATTTATTTACTGGCTCCACCTTCACAAGTTGTTACTTTTAAGTAAATACGTTTTTTACATTGGCAATATAAACTCTTGAAAATTAAGCACTTCAGCTATGCTTTTATGCTTGTTTTCAACTTGATTTTTTATGGCGATTCTCACTTCATGTTGGTTAGTAAATAATATACATTAAAATTAGTCATTGCAAATTCTAGATCCATCTCAACTTAAGAGTGATGAGCAAATTAAAGCTTCAGTAGTCTAGTATTTGATGTTTTCTAGTGATGTAGCTATAACAACCCGATATTTTACGAGTGAATTTTAGAGTTAACTCTTTAAGTATGGTTTACTTAAGTGGGTAAGTACGAATTACATGTGTATTTATATGTTTACAGTTAAGAGTCATTTATAAGTATAATAAGGTATGAGAAGAATTATTAGTTTACTTGGTCAGAGGGTTAAAAGATTAGTTAGTTAAGGGGAAATGATTAATTATTAATAAATGGTAAGAGTAATGGGCTAAGCCCACCATCCCTGCTATTCACGTAATTGGCCTTAGAAGTCTGTGGTGAATAGAGGAAACTATTCATTCTACCTAGGCTGAGAGAAAAAGAAAAGTAACTGCTACGAGGGGAAAACAGGAAGCATCATACGAGAGAATTAGCATCGTGAGGGTGAGGAAGAGTAGAATTCCCAACAATCATATTCAGGTACTACACTTCATTCCTTCCATAGCTATGTTTCATTAATGGATCTAGAATGGGTAGTGCCTACAGTTAATTCCTTGTAGAATAATGCCAAAAAAATTCATCTTGAGGGGACAAAATGATTGTGGAAGCCATGAATGTGTTTATTGGGCTTTGGGAATAGAAATATTATTTAACAATGAACAATACCTTTTAGATTGCATTCTTTTTAAACTTTGCACAGGGAATTAGTTTGGCATCTGCAAATATTATTGAATTAGTATTATAAGGCATGGACGATATAACTCACGTACTGGGACATGAATGGTTAATGAAACTGGATCCCTATCATATCTTGCCGAGAAACATTTTTAGAACAATTGAGTTTTTAACTATGTCGGTGATTAAAAGGGTTAGTTGACTAATAGCAAGACAGTTAATGGACTTTGAATCCGAGGTGTTTTATAATAATAATGGGATTAGTTTTTCTAGACTAATTTTGGACCCATTATTTATGTTATTAAATAGATTGAGGCTATTGGAGATGGTTTGAAGAGAATTTGGCGTTTCAAGAGAAGTTTGCATTTCGGTTATAAGGCAAGTGAGGCTTAAACTCTTAGTTTACTAGCTTTTCATAAAAAGCATATGAATTGTATTGTATGTATGCATTTAAACCATTTAGTTCGTGTGAGTGGGCAAGCATGATCTAAATTGGATAATTTCCAAGAGTCTAAAGCAACGACCATATGACTCTTTTAGCGTAAATTCGCTTAAATAGATATTTGCTATACATATATAGTCTTGACTTGGTATTGATTGGATGTTTATTCCGATGTATTATATCTTTAGAGGAGCATACTCCAGCAAGCCCTATTGGGTTCAGTCGGAGGTAGGTGCCAGATTTATAAGTGACCCGGGTAAGATGTGGGTAAATAATCCCCACTCCGGAAGACGGGATAAGACATGGACAAATACGTACCGTGTCCCGTGAGAATAGATTCAGATTTAATGTATTTCATATAAGTGACCCGGGTAAGATGGGGGTAAATAATGCCCTCTCCGGAAGACGGGGTAAGACATAGACAAATACGTACTATGTCCCGTAAGCATAGATTCAAATTCAGTTTATTTCATCTATTGCTTGTCCGGGTAAGATGGGGGTAAATAATGCCCTCTCCGGAAGACGGAGTAAGACATAGATAAATACATACTATGACCCGTCAGCATAGATTCAGATTTAGAGTATTTCATGTTTTGCTTGTTTATGCTTCATGATTTCAACTTTCGCTTCAGTATTTGTATATATTTAACATACTTGTATTGTGTAATTGCTTTTATGCATTATCAGGGATTTCAAAGACTTGCCCTGTGTAAGTGTGCGAGAGTGTCGATGATCTTCTGTTGTATGTGTGCGGTCTTTTAGACTCACGCTTGTTGATGTTGTATGTGTGCAGGTGTGGTTAACGGTGACCAGGTTTCAATTTTGTTGGAGTCATGGAACAGTGTCTAGTAGAGCCTCGCGTACGTGACAAGCTTGGTACAAGCACGTACGTACTTATCTTCGAGAGGCTTGCGGATCGGTACGGACATTTTGGGGGAGGAGGGCGGGGGGGGGGGGGGGGGGGTGAGTGTAAGGCTTGCCTTAGGCGAATCCCACGTATCGGTTTAGGCGAATCCCCGTCGGTTGGGGAGGGGAACGAAGAGTGCTTTATAAGTGCTTGGATGCCTCTCCTTGTAGACGCGTTTTAAAAACGTGAGGGCTAAAGGCTCCAGCGGACAATTTCTACAAGCGGTGGTCGGGGTACATTACGGTTGGTATCGAGCCGGTGCCGGGCGGTGGTGGGGCAAACCTCGGCGGAGGACGCGAGTCCCGGGGGGGGGGGTGAGTGTAAGGCTTGCCTTAGGCGAATCCCACATCGGTTTAGGTGAATCCCACATCGGTTGGGGAGGGGAACGAAGAGTGCTTTATAAGTGCTTGGATACCTCTCCCTTGTAGACGCGTTTTAAAACGTGAGGGGCTAAAGGCTCCAAAGCAGATAATCTCTACAAGCGGTGGTCTGAGCTGTTACAGTAGCGTTCGAGCTATTGCTTTCAATTAAAGAGAGCAAAATAAAAAAAAATAAAAAAATAACAAGAAAAGCAAATTCTGATTTCATAGATAATCCATCAAATACAAAGATATTACTACATTATATAAGCGAGAATGTTGGGTTTTATAGTCCTCACAGGTTTGCTTCCCCCATTAAAAAAGTGACATGTGTTCTTTAATTTTTAGATTTGTTGTCCCAATTTTATTTTGCTCCTAATTTAATTTTATATTGCTTCAATTGCCACCATGCAATTTGGTAAATAAGGCCTACTTTTGGGATGTTTTGTAAGGCTCATATTACGATCTCCAACCCCTCTAGTGTTACTTATTTCCTTTGAGTTTTTCTCAACTATAATGTGAGGCTTATTAGCCGTGCGTTTATTTTTCTTGGACTTCCACATATTGCACTATGACATAATAAATGTATTAAGAGTTTAAGACACATTTGACATTACACATATTCACCGCTTGATGATTCCATCTTATGTAATGGGTTAATTAGAAAAGAAATTTACAAGGCTATTTGCTGACTCAAAAATTATAGACTACAGTACCGCCATTGGTTATGACATTCTTCGAGAGGTTTTGGACTTTAGGCATTCTCATGACTAATCTGTCAAATTCTTGTATGATGCGCTTGCTATCAGTAATGGTTTTAGGATAGCTAATTAGATTGGTTGATGTAGTTTTTTGTTATTTATTACTTTCAACTTAAAATTAGTGTTTACATTTATTTTTTTTCTTCTGGGAATGTCTAAAAAGGAAAATGAACCAACATACTTTTTTTTAGCTTCAAAGTTAGTTGAAATATAATTTCTACAAACGTCGAAATATCCAAAATATTAAAGAAAAATAAAGAAGAGAATTTATAAATAAATGATAAGCTTCATTTGTAGACCCATGCTAAGTGATGCATCGTTTTATTGCAGATTTTGCATATATATATGTCACTTCTCCATTATTAACAAATCATAATATCTTTATTTATGTGATGTTGAAGAAAATTATGTTAGCATTTCTTGAATATCAAAATACATTTATTTTAATTTAATTTGAACAAATTGAGCAAAGCTAATCCTACATATAGTAAAGCTCAATTTGAATTATTGAAGATTATACTCTAAAGAACGTTCAGTAAAACAAAAAGAAGACAAATTTTAATATCATGCATTTACCTTTGTTTGAAAATATAAAGAAACTCTAGAATAGGAAAATTGTTCTTCTTTAACACTCAAATATTTGCATCATTTAACTTTTCAGAATTTACAAAAAAAAAAATGTTGAACTATTTTTTCAATAACTTAATGGCAAAAAGAACTGACTGAAAAGAAATGTAATTGCAAAATAATATTGGTTTGGGCCTAGACTACATTAGAATTTATATGTACAGCCTTTTTTTTTTTTTTTTTTTTTTTTTTTTTTTGCTACTCTTACTTTTTGTTTAGTTTTTTAACACTATATCAGTTGTAAAGGCAGTTCGACAAATTTCTCAATGTCTCTAAAATATTAAATCATATAAAAGTTTTGTATGTTAGAAAATAACATTTTTCATAAAGTATATTTAGACTTCATTTTTACAAACAAATGCTTGTACCAATATTCTTCTCCTTTTTATTATACTGAAATTTTAGGGGTCAAAGTCTTTAAATGGCTCAAATTGAGTTCTACCTTACGTTGGATTACTTAAGTATTAATTTTCAGTTACCTTATATTGGCTAACCCATTTTTGAAAAAAACAATTACGCTATTCAAGTAATATAAAAAATATTTGATGCTACAAATTGCTGTATAATGACATCAATGAAGTTAACTTATTAAGAAAGATATCATTTAAAATTAAATGAATAAAAGCCTTCATATGATGAAATGCTTTTGTAGATGTTCCTTCAAATTAAATCATACAAAAGAAATTGAAAAGGTAATGAAATTATTTGTTTTTCTTACTTTAATCTTTTCTTTCCTTAAAGAATTCATGTTAAGAAATGATGTATTTTTTTTTATCTTTTCTTGTTTAGTTTATTTTTAGAGAAATTTATGTTGTAATTTCTTAAACATGTATGTAGTTTTAATATTTCATATTTTACTAACAATTTGTCCTAAATGATATAAACCGTTGATTATCTCCTCTTTTGTAAAATATTCCAATATCCCAAAAAATCACTCTCCTTTGCAATTATTTAGTATTTTTACCATTTCGAGAGCTAAGCTGTATTTTTTAATTATTTTTTTCAAATATTTTTAGCCATATGTAAAAAATAATGTATAATTTAATAATTAAGCATGTACTAAGGTAGAAAGAGAATATTACGGTAATTTTTTGTTACTTGTCTATAATAAATTTTATAGGCAAAAAAATAATTGAAACAAGTTAAATAATCATTTTCACATAAAAGAAAGACAACAAAATTTTGATCAATTTTAAATTTGGTTGAATAAATAAAATTTTTGTAGTGTCACTATCACCTTTTCCACATGATTACACCTTGTAGCATTAAAAAAGCGCATATAGTTATTCAAATTTACCAAAATAGGTGAGCACTTGCAATGTAATTAAAGCATCAATTAAGGATGAAATGGACAAAAAAAAAAAAAAATTCATATGAGGACTCCAAAAATTGAAAATTCACTGATTCAACTAACTCTAGATGAATTAAAAAAAAAAATTGAAATTTCTCCCTTATTATACTTACTAGTCCAGTGAAGCCCGCGCTGAGCCCGGGGCCAAGATCAAGATAATAATGCACTTCATAATGTTTTTAATTAAAAAAAAATGTGTATGTTTCTTAGGCACAACTCTTTTAAAATGATCGCTTCTTAATCATCTATTATTCATTAATTAAATTTTGGATCATATAATTAGATAATTTACTAAAAGAATTATTATAAGAAAGCAAGTTTGCTTGGGATTAACAAATATGAAAGAGACAGAGATAACTTGATGTTTAGTAACATAATTTAAAGTATGCAGAATGATTTCAAATTGACTATAGTCATAAATTGAAAAGGATATTTTTATATTTTATGAATTTGTGAGCATAGAATTTCTAGTTAGAGGTAGGAATAGCATGTTTTGCTATTCATTGATTAACTACTCATAATTTCATGTGACGATGGTTTATGCTAAAAAAAATATGGTGGTTAAACTTTAGGTTTAGATGAAATTCAAAATAAATTGAATTCTTTGAAACAAAGTTTAAGAATTGGTTTAGTTTGTCATTAACTCATTGATGCTTTATTCTTAAAAGAAAAGTTTCTTATTCAACCAATTAAGTATTACATGATTTCTGATAAATTAAATTGTTTGCAAGAAAAGAAAGATGTGATTATCAATATTTAATAATTATGGGATTGAGGAGTTGATCGCTTGATAAGCATCTTTTACCGTTTCTATCCCAGTTGATTAAGCAAATTGAATAAAATTTAAAGGTTCTTTTTCTTTTATTTTCCAAGATTTTAATCTATTAATTGTTAAAGAGCTTTAAAATTTATTTTCTATTGTATAGTTGTGTTAAATCATTGAATCTAACTTTATATTGTTAGAATAACCTTTTTTTTTTTTTTTTTTTTTTTACTAAAAATAAGGTCAAGAGAAATTTAATAGTAATTTAAGAATTACTAAAGAAAACTTGATCAATAGAGTACTCTTCCGGTACCAAATGAGTTCTTCAAAGTTATTATCATCACCATTTTCGATTATCTTTGTGCATAGTTATTTTTAATAGATGACATCATCACTATTAACAAAAAAATTAGCATTTTTAAAGGGTTCAAAATTGATTATGTTGACAAAATTGATTATGTCAACCTAAGTAAAAATGAAATAAAATAGGGGCAAAAATAAGACATAGAAAAAAGATATGCTATCAAAAAAGGTTTCAAAGTATCTTGATGTATTGGAATATACTTTGATACATGAAGTAATAAATAGCAACTCTAAAGACAATTTGAAAGAGCAAACCAATTTGGTTGGGCCAACTAAATAGTTACAATGTAACTAAGTATTACAAAACTCATTATATTGCCCCTTATATATAGTAGTAATATATAAGGGAGAATATGCTAATTTTGTCATCCTCACATCTTTGATTGACCATTTATGTTGCATCAAGTGTGTTCCAGTTGTTGCATTTTGGTTGGTTATTCCCAATTCTTAACACCAATTATTTTTCTTAAGTTCATTTGACTGCCTCTTTAATTGTATATCTTTTTTTTTTTTTTTTTTTTTTTTGTTGTTGTTTACTCCCTCAGTTTTATATTATAGAGCAATATTTTTAACTTTTATACTTAGTTCAAAATAAATATTACTATTATATATAAGGGACAATTAAGGGGCTTTTGTAGTCCTCACAAAAGTTTCCAATAAAATGTCAAACTTTTTAATTAATTACTTCTAGGTCCTAATCTTATTTTTAAAAATCAAATTTACTTTTTGTTCTTAAGGTCTACTTTTCAAAAACTGTCGAACCTCCTATCTCATTTTCCCTGTTTTTTGGTTTTCTATCCGGTGTCCGGTATCCGCATTTGAGCCCGATTAATCTAAATAATTCCCATTGCATAGCGTCCATTCGGGGAAAGCGCTCCCTCCAAAGATTTTTTCATACCCAAGCTCGAACCCGTGACCCCTAATTAAGGGATGAGCAGCCCCATCCGCTACAAAATTTTGTATTTGTCTTAAAAGTTCATTAACTATGTATAGCTTATTAATGAACAAAATAACTTTTAAAAAATTAGGATCTAGAACTCATGGACGTCAAATTTTGACTCCGCATTTGATTTGAAGTAAATAATTTCATCAAAATGAAAGTTAAAATATTAAAGGAGTGAAATGAAAGTTTTGCTTTTATATATTGAAAATATACTTATATGAGATTTAAATATTACTAACATAAATTATATTTCTTTAATTAAAATATCTACTTTTATATATTAGGTTTAAGCCCGGGCCTCACCGAACTAATATATAGTAGTAAAGTTATGAGGATCCAACTAATCTACAATTGTCCATGTAACTACTTGTACTATTTTGGACACCTGTCCTTAATTGGTAACAAAACATCCATTAGGACATAAAAAGGGAAACTTTGATCCAAGGCTTACATAAACTATTGGGGGCCATTTGCACGATTGCCTTATTCAGGGCTGGTCTTTAATTTTTGGCCCTCAAATTGTTGGTCTTTAATTTTTACATTTCGTCTAAAATATTTTGAGATTCTGGGTTCGATTTCTCAGTCAAAAAGTAATAATTTTGCAAGGCAGAATTTCGAAGAAAATTAGGCCTATTCGGGCTTAGCGCCTAACTTTTTGTAGAATTTCGGAAAAGTATATAAAAAAAAAATACATCTTGCAAAATTTCGAAAGGCGAATTTTCAAGGTAGAATTCTCATGAAGCCTTGTCTTGTGAATTTTTTTTTTTTAATTTTTTTTATTGAGCAAAGATTCGAACCGAAAACCTCGGAGATATTCGGTACTTTTTTAAGCGGAGAAGACAAAAATTAAGGCAGGTAATTTGATGGACAAAAATTAAAGACCCGCGCTCTAACGACAATCCGTGCAAAAACGAATGAACCATTGGACCAATCTAAATAAGACCATTCGAATTAGACGTACATTGGCCCAACTGCTAAGCAGGAGAATCGAGATTTCAGAAAAGAATAGTCCTCCCATGTAGCTTCCTCCTTTGATAAATTGCCTCGTTCCTGGACTTGCACTACTGCCATGTTTCCCTTATTAACCATTTTTCTGTACAAAATTGCAATTGGCTCTGCTATAATTTGTTCGTCGTCTGAAGGGTCATTTGCACTTTTGTTCCTATTTTGTGCTGGTCTTTTAACTTTTTCCCTTCAAATGGGCTGATT
>NC_081353.1:49594734-49655840 GCF_029784015.1 Lycium ferocissimum | reverse complement strand
AAAAATTAGGATCTAGAACTCATGGACGTCAAATTTTGACTCCGCATTTGATTTAAAAAAAAAAAAAAAAAAATAATTTCATCAAAATGAAAGTTAAAATATTAAAGGAGTGAAATGAAAGTTTTGTTTTTATATATTGAAAATATACTTATATGAAATTTAAATCTTACTAACATAAATTATATTTCTTTAATTAAAATATCTACTTTTATATATTAGGTTTAAGCAGGGCCTCTGAGAACTAATATATAGTAGTAAAGTTATGAGGATCCAACTAATCTACAATTGTCCATGTAACTACTTGTACTATTTTGGACACCTGTCCTTAATTGGTAACAAAACATCCATTAGGACATAAAAAGGGAAACTTTGATCCAAGGCTTACATAAACTATTGGGGGCCATTTGCACGATTGCCTTATTCAGGGCTGATCTTTAATTTTGGGCAAAAAACATATATATACATAATAAGCACCAAATATTACGAAACATAACGAGAGTTTTCAGTTTTCAAAACATAACAATAAAAATCATACGAAACATATACAAAGGCATAGAAAATTAAAAAGGCAGAATTTTAGCCCTAATAAAGTTGCACTAATCACGCAATCAGCATGATATTCTCTCCGATTCTCTCCTTCACAAAGTATATGATTTTCTTCCTTATCTTTTTTTCATGTTCTCGTTCACAAATTCAACTTCAGTTCCAATTCATCCCTGTTTTTCTCCATCCCCATTCAAGAAAAATTGATTTTTCATCCCTATTTTTCTTCATCTTTTTCACGAATTAGATCTCATCGTCATTGTCGTCGCCGGAGAAGAGAGGACAATATCGTTGATATTCTTAAACATAATAGAGGAGAACTTGCAAGAGAGACTCTTTTGTTCTTCAGGGAATTCAACAATGAATTTCATCGAAGCTTTGTGGCATTCGGTTTTCTAGAACTATTATTGTTTGGGTATTGTTGCAAATAAGTGGGAATATCTTTTGGATCTTATATCTCAATTTTGAAGGTGTTTTGTGAAGATTAGATTTGGTTGTTTGGATTTTCGGATGAGAATCTTTGTATTTTCAAAATTGTATTAATGTTGGATGAAAATTGCATGAAAATTCTATTTTAATTCTATGTTGTTGTAGTTGTGAACTTACGGTGTAAATTCAATGTTGAAATGAAAATCCTTGTCGGTTGAATGTTTTTCCATGGTCTAAACGATTTCTATACAAAATACAGTTTTGATACGATATTTAACTCGACATATTATATCGATATAAAAATTGTATAAAGTCGGTATAAAATGTGTATATAACTGTATAAATTTTGTATAAAGTCACATGTTAGGTTTATGGAAAAACAAATTACGGGTACAAGGTTTATGGACAAATAAATTTCGGATATTAAAATTGTATAAAATCGGTATGAAATATGTATGAATGCATAAATTTTTTATGAAGTTCATGTTAGGTTTCTAGAAAAATCAAATTTCGTGTATAAAAAGTATATAAAATCTGTATGAAATACGTATATAACTGTATTAATGTTGTATAAAGTTCATGTTAGGTTTCTGGCAAAACCGCGCTTCGAATCTCACTTAAGGCTCGGAACTCGCTCACAATTTCGTGTATACATCTGTATGAATTCTGTATATAGCAAAAAAAAAAAAAAAAAAATTGTACAATGATCATGTTGGTTTCTGTAAATCTAATACAACTACAACAAATATTGTATACAACTTTCATACAATATTCATAAAAATTTAATACAACTACAACAATATACAATTATCATACAACTCAGAATGCAATTATAACACAAATTTATCTATGAAATGACTTCAAATAAAGTTGGCTTCAACGCTAATAACCAACGTGAGGAAAATGTAAAAATTTGCAAACAAAAATCTGAAATAGAAAAAGCATATTTATATATTGCTAAAACTCATCCATCATAAAATAGGTGATAAAGAAATTGAGTGACGTGTACATTCAATTAAGTACAGTAATAAATGTTTATAGAAATTTGAATGAAGATCACACTTTGAAACAGTGGTGTAGAGAGATGAACTTTTGAAATTAAAAAGGAATTTTGAGGCTCCAAAAATCGTGGGCCTCATAAATTAGATTTTCTCTTCCTTAAATTAAGCCCAAAATCCTGGGTATGTTGAAAGCCCAAAAGTATGTTTTGTAAATATGTTGTTATGTTTTGTAAATAAGGAAAAGTATTCTTATATTTTGTAATATAGGGTCTTAACTTGTATTATTAGGTCATTTTCCCTATAATTTTTGGCCCTCAAATTGTTGGTCTTTAATTTTTACATTTCGCCTAAAATATTTTGAGATTCTAGGTTCGATTTCTCAGTCAAAAAGTAATAATTTTGCAAGGCAGAATTTCGTAGCAAAATTAAGCCTATTCGGGCTTAAGGCCTAACTTTTGTAGAATTTCAGAAGAGTATATAAAAAAAAAATCTGTCTTGCAAAATTTCGAAAGGCAAATTTCTGTCTTAAGGTAGAATTCTCATGAAGCCTTGTCTTGTGAATTTTTTTTTAAAATTTTTTATTGAGCAAAGATTCGAACCGAAAACCTCGGAGTATATTTGGTACTTTTTTAAGCAGAAGACAAAAATTAAGACCAGTAATTTGATGGACAAAAATTAAAGACCAGCGCCTTTGAAGGACAATCCGTGCAAAAACGAATGAACTATTGGACCAATCTAAATAAGACCATTCGAATTAGACAAAAATTAAAAGATCGAGATTTCAGAAAAGCCTCGTTCCTGGACTTGCACTACTGCCATGTTTCCCTTTTAACCATTTTTTTCCCTTCAAATGTTCGTCGTCTGAATCACTTTTTTCATTTTGGCCCTTCAAAATCTTCAATTTTTGCCCTTCAAAATTGAACTTATGCATAGAGGAGCATAAATTATGCATCATAATATCCACAAGTTATATCAGCGCCTTTGAAAAACTTATGTCCCCTAAATATAAGTTCAATTTTGAAGGGAAAAAATTAAAGACTAGTCCATTTGAAGGGAAAACCCTGCAATCACTTCTTAACAGACATGGAATACTAGGTGGATTTTAGAAGTTGCCGACAATTTAAGTTCATATGCTACTGGCCCAAATTTTCGAATCACTTCATAGGGTCCAAAGAATTGGGCAAACAACTTCTATTCGTCCTCATTGCCATGGAATTTGTCGGTAGGGTTGCAATTTTAAGAATACTGTATCCCCTATGAGGCAAATTAAAGCAGGACCACAACCGTATAGAGTCCGGAGCCTACAGGGCATGTATTTGCAACAAAAAAATAAAAGGGGGTTGCCATTTTCACGAGAAACCAAAAGGGACTTATCGTGGAGCAACCCACGATTTACCGAAAAGGTTTAACGCCCTGCGTTTTGTTTGTAAATCCGTCTGTTTTTGATATTTTAAAAAATAAAATCACGTTTTGCAAAAATCATTTTTGTAAAACGTGGACTCTCATTATTATTCTGCTAACCACAGACAGCAATCCACTACCCTTTCCCCCCAAATCTTCTACGAGTTGCCCTAATTTTTTTTTTCCTTCTCCTTCTTCCACCATTGTTACCTTCTCCAACTTACAGCCCTTCTCCTCTTTTTACCTTCTCCTTTACTTATTTTCTTTTTAAATTTTTTTGTTCCCTGCGTTGTGGTCTGATTTTTGGCGTAATTTCTTCATAAAAAACCTTTTGTTGCTATACCTATATTAAGGTATTTTTATTGTTGTTGTTATACCTATGACTTGTTAAGTACTCCTTCCGTCCCAAAAAGATTAACTTAGTTTGACTTCACACAGAGTTTAAGAAATAAAGGAAGACTTATGAAATGTGTGGTCCAAAACAAGCCTTAGATACTTGTGTGGCTGTAAATCATGTCATAAAGTTAAATTGTTTCTAAATATAGAAAGGTGCCAATCTTTTTGGGACAGACTAAAAAGGAAAGGAAGACAATCTTTTTGGGATTGAGGGAGTAACACTTTTGAAGAAATTTGCTCTTATGTTACTGTTATTTTCGTGGGTTTGTTGCACTTAAATTTGCTATTTTCGTAGATTATTTTGCATTCAAATATTATACCCTAATATGAAATATGATGAAGTTTCAACATTATATGTTGCATGCTCCCTTTCTTTTCTACCCCACCCAACCAAAAATAAGAAAAAGAGAACAAGAAAGAAGACAAATAAAATGTTGTAGGAGATTTTCTTTTGGTACTTGAGTTAATTTTGACTTGTTTAAAATTTATTAAAACAGTTTTTGATGTAGACGTACATGATTTTTTTTAAAAAAATTATCAGAAGAACGGACCCCCTTATGCTAAAAATTGGCAATGTCTATTTTAACATTGCTTATTTATGTTATATGCTCTGAATCATTTTGCAGGATTTGCTTGCTTAGTAAGGTTGTCCTATTTGTTTTATTTATAGGTATGGATCTTCCATGGGTGCCCCTACATTCGGAGCCAGAAGTGTACGATGTGCTAATACTCCAGGAGAAGCATTGATAACAAGGTGTGTGGAATGGGACCTTGAAAGGACCGAAAGCGTGCCTAATTCAACCTTTGCGTGGATCGCGAATGTTGGAGTCACGTGAGGCGTCATCCTTTTCATCACCGCATCCTTGACTACTTTGGCAAGTGTGCATTTAGGGGACTAGTAGAGGTAGGATTTATCCCGCATGATTGGGGAGTCATCACTGCACTAATAGAGAGATGGCGCCCTGAGTCGCACACCTTTCATTTGCGTACATGTAAAGCGACGATCACATTACAAGATATTGAGCTCATGTTTCGCATGGTCGTAGATGGTGACCCCTTGATTCAAGATGATGCCCGAAATATAAACCTTGTGAGGTGGCAACAGTTGATCCGCAAGCTTACTGGTTGGGCACCTGTTGAGAATTGTTTTGACGGTGTCAGTAGGCTGAAAGTAAATAAATTAGTTGAATTTATGAACAGCTTAGATGCCATTACATATCAGACCATAGAAATTGATGTGCAAAAGCAGGTCAGGTTGTACTTGCTATGGTACGTGTGGCGGCATGATATTTTCGGATAAGTCTGGTGACTTTTAGACTATTTGCTTGACATGCGTGACCTTAACGCAATGGGTACACAAGCTTGGGGAGCAGTTGCATTGTCATACTTGTATACTTCTCTATGCCGCGCTTCAATGCGCAAAGCCAGCGATGTTTGTGGATTCATTTCCTTATTGTAGGTACGTGACTTTTAAAATTACAATAGGTTTAAATTCAAGTCATTTATTCTAGTATAATTATTAGAATCATCCACGAAAATAGATATAGCATTACATATTTTTTTGATATGTTTTTAAAAAAATTTAATATAGGTCTGGGCTTGGGAGCGACTTATACCGATGCAACCACCACACATGGCTCTTCAGTCACACATGGCTCTTGCACGGAAGTGGACTCATCGTAGAGTCGGTGAAAATGAGACACGTGATGTGCTAGCCATATGTAGGGATGTATTGGACAACCTAACAAATGGTAAGGTATTTTATCATAATTATGTTTGTTATTGGTGTTTTGATATAATAGTTTGTGTCTTTTATTATCATGTAATTTTATGTTCTTTCTATCATAGTTTGTGTGGCAGCCTTATTCAGAGGCCATCATTAATGGACTCCTCGAGTGGTGTCAGCATGGCCGAGAAGTTAGGATGGCGCAGGTACCCCTCATTTGTGGGATCTGCCGTGAGTGGCACATAGTAGGCCGCGTTCTCAGACAATTTAGTAGGAAGCAACATATTCCGGGACCATGTGTTGAGTTTGATCCTTTTCATTTCAAACGTGACAAGTGGTAGGCTATAAAGAGCAAGATGAACAATATTTTAGGTATACTGCTGGTTTATGGGCAGATCGTCGAAGAAACTTAATTCACGTCGAGCCTATGATTGACAAGCCAGGGGCACTATCAGAGTACTTTAGTTGATGTCGGCGTCACTCGTGCACTTTCATAGGAAATTCAATGCATAATATGGATAGGGGATACCAACACATGGTAGGCAAGCATGAAGCACTGGTACGTACATTACATTGCTTTAGATGTTTGATATTTTTATACAAGTCATATCTTATTTTTTTTTTTTTTTAGGCTTTAGGACATCAAGAATCGTACAGGTTGGCTCACGAGACTATCCAAGATCCCACCGTGTCTAATGAATGAAGGAATTAGTAGAGAAGTTTAGCCGCATTAATATGGAGTCTATAGTTGATGCCTCACTGGGGACGATGTTGAGTTTCACTTCAAATTATACACCACCGGCGAAGTATATAGAGCCGGCTACTGTGCATGTTCCATGTCATCAACGTCTTAATGTACACCTGCAGCGCGTGGTAGCGGATGCCAAACAAGTAACAGAAGGGGTCGAGTCCCTGTGGATCCTCAGTTGGTTGATGAAGATGACGTTGTAGCTGATCAAGATATGCCTAGCTCATCGATGCCTGCAGTTGATGATGCATATTACCCAGTAATAGATTTTGATATGTCCAGCTCATTGATGTCTGCTCCCGAGGTTCCACGTGTCCAAACAACGGGCTTAATCACTCCTGAGGGGCCTTTTCTGCCATTCGCATCGTCTCAGCCTATGAGACTCACAGGTTTGGCCCAACGCTATGTGTTCGGACAGGAGCCTCTTATGGGATGACAGCTGGTTTTCCTACATTCGTCGGACATAGCTCTCCAAGTGGGAGGAGACTGAGTTTTTACCGACATGAGTATTCTAACCACTCAAATAGCCTGTACCTTATTTAATTTCATTTATTTAATGGCTACTTTATGTGTCTATATTATTTATTTTACATAGTCTTCCATGGCATATGATGTTGGATCCTCACACCTTCCTATGCCGGATGTACAAGCCTTAGAGACAAAGGTTCATTTTTTATTCAAATTATTTATCTATTAAGTTAAATTAAGAAGTTTTTAAGTGGTGATATGAGGTATACGGGTTCCAATCCTAGCTTGTCATTCGTCGTGAAATAGTTATGACTTGTGTTTGTTATGTGGTATCTTGTTAGTGATGTTTATTCTTGTTGGATTGCTTTGGTTGTTGTTGTTGGTATATGGTATTGGAGGAAGTCCTTGTTACAGGTGAGATCTTTGTCCGAATTTACGTAGAAAAGCTACTAGCTAAAGCTTTGTATAATTCTTCTATGTCTTTTTTTTTTATTTTTTTTTTATTGTAGTACAAAAATTACTTCTATTTTGTATGGCATTTATAGGATGCGGTAGGGATACACGAGGAGGTTCACCAACATAGATCTAAAAGAAAGCGCCGGCAAACTAATTATGGCACGGGGGGGGGGGGGGGGGGGATGAAGGGACAATTTAAAAATGTCTAGACTTGTGTTTCAAATGGAAACCCCCTTTGATTTTTTTTGCTGCTGAGCAGTGGCAACAATGGAAACTAATTCTTGAAATGAGGAAATGATGGGTATAATTGACGGTGTAGTTTGGTGGTTATATGGAAAAAATGCATTAATTTTCATTATTAAGTTTCCTAGACTTGGGACTAACTAGTTTTGTTCACTTAAACTAGGAGACTTCTAACTAATTGTATTTGAGATTTGAACGCCTTGCATTTTGCTATGTTTGTAGGTGTAACGATTTTGAAGAAAACCCCGTATTGACTCAGCTCACACAAATTGTAAACAACAACGATGTAGCTAATGATCAATCAGATGAGTCAGATAGTGATATCCCATTAGATCAAGACGAGACAGACGATAATCAATCATCTGATGATGATGGCCATTCTTATGAAGACGTTACTGCCCGAGGTGATGGTAACATTAGCTATCATTCTAATGCGATTCCATATTTGGATAACACAGAAGAAGGCCCAGATGATTTTGCCTTCATGAGAGATGACAATCCAGTTCAGCCTGCACTTTGGGATCATAAAAAAATCATAATATATCAATTCAGGTTAGTATTGTGGCAATGAATTTTCAAAATGTATCATTTTGTTTGTTGGCCCATTTTTATGGGGTTGATAATTTTCCTTGTATTATGCAATTAGGTATGTTATTTCAGAACAAACAGGAAATGAAAGGCGTAGTGAGACCATTCTGTCTCAAAGAAAAGAAAGAGTTCATTTTTTATCAGTCCAAAAGGTAAATTTTGGAATGTTATTTGCAAGCTTCATATGTTGGGATGTGAGTGGATGATCCGTTTTAGAGAAATTTCAAGTGGTATGTGGAAGACAGGCAAATGGTTCTCCCACACACTTGTCTCACGAATGATTACAGGAAGGATCATTCCAATTTGAACAGTCACCTGGTTGCTACTACATTGGTACCATATATTTTGGTAGACCCATACATCAGTATTAAGTCGGTTCATGAAAAAATAAAAAGGTTGTATACGTTTACTCCTAGTTATAGAAAAGGCACAAAAGGGGCATAAGAAAGCTTTTGAAATGGTATATGGAGATTTTGAAAGTTCTTTCAAGACATTTTCCCGATACATGGCTGCCCTACAATATTTCAATCCGGGACCGTTGTTGAGTGGGAGCACCAGTCAACTACAATGCAAAGGCGATCACATCTTCAAGTTTCTTTTGTGGGCTTTTAAACCAAGCATTGATGGATTCAAAAATTGCAAGCCAGTCATCTCAATAGACGGCACTCATCTCTATGGTAGGTATGAGATGAAACTATTAATTGTTGTTGGAATTGATGCGAGCAATAACATTTTTTCCACTTACTTATGTTGTTGTTGCACGCGAGAGCTTTGAGTCTTGGACGTGGTTCCTTGTGTTGTTGTAGAGACATGTTGTTTGTGGGAGACAAGGAATTGGATTTATTTCTGACCGTCATCAAGGCATCTTGCAATATATCCAAACACATGATTGGTTACAACCACCATTCACACACCATAGGTTTTGTGTTCGGCATATGAAAAACAACTTTAATAAAAAGTTCCTCAACAGTGACCTTGAGCACCTAATGTGGTTGGCGGCTACAGAGCACCAGAAGAAAAAGTATAAAATGAGGATGGGACAAATCAAAACGTTGTCATCTCCAGCGCATCTATGGTTAAAAAATCTCCTAGAGGAGAAATGAACATTGATTATGGACAAGGGTCATAGGTGGGAGGCTATGACAACGAATATCTCCGAGTCTTATAACGGTTTATTGAAGAAAGCTCATGGGTTGTCTATTACTGCCATGGTCCGTCTGATATTTAAAAATCTTGTTGATCGATTTGTTGAGATAAGCTCCCTTGCTACTTTATTGATTGCGGATAAAAAGCTTTGGCCGCCCGCTGTTGAAAAGAAGTTTGATGAATGCTGGGAGATGTCCTAAAGCACACTAACATGCAACAATACAACACAAATGAAGGGGTCTTTGAGATTCTGACATTTGCACATGAAGGTAAGGGCGGAAATATCTATAAAGTCTCTGTCGAAGGGAAAAAGTGTTCGTGTGGGAAGTGGAGAAACTACCATAAGCCATATTCACATGGCATTAAATTTTGTGATATCCGTGGAATTCAGCAAAAGACCTATGCTAGCAAGTACTACAGTTGCAGGTTTTACAAACAAACGTACAGTGGAAATTTTCCACCCTTGGGTGATAAGGCATATTGGCCACCTTCTCCCTTCAGTTGAATTGCAAATACTGAATATGAGTGAACTTCAGGAGCGCGGAGTACAACTAAAAGGAGGAATGAAATAGATATAGCTCTTGCTCGCATGGCTAGGAAGTGTAATATGTGCAAGGAAACAGGTCATAACAAGAATCGCTGGCCGCTGCGAAATCAGTAGTTGTTGTTTGTTTGTTTGTTTTTTTTTTTTTTATTCGTTTCTTCCTAAGTTGTATGATCGTTGTTTCCTTATGTAACCTTCTAAGAATATGTTGTTGTCTTTATTGTAATAAATACTAATATGTCTTGTGGTGTTTAATTACGTATTTAATTTAACATTTACTATTCAGATAATGTGTGACGTTTATTTAACTTGTATTTTAGTGTTGTTTTTGTATGTTCACATATTATCTCACACATTTTTAATTACTGTATGAGTTTGTTTGAGTTAAAATATTTGTTTGAGTTAATTATTATATGACTTGTGGTGTATGTTTGAGTTAAGAAAAAACCTCACTGATTTTTTTTTTTTAAATAGTCGGGCAAAAATAATATTGAGGCAAAACGTGGGCTTTTGCAAAAATAGTTTTTGTAAAGTGTGGTTCAATCCACGCTATACTTATAATTTTTTTTTAAAGAAAATATCGAAACAGACGGAGTTACAAAGAAAACAGAGGGCATTAAATCTTTTTGGTAAAACGTGGGCTGCTCCACAATAAACCCCTTTTGGTTTATCGTGAAAATGGCAACCCCTTTGATTTTTGTTGTTGCAAATACACGCCCTTTAGGCTCCGGACTCCAACCGTATAAGGCATTGAAAAGTGTCATCCCTATGACTGATTGGATATTGTGTTATACCAACTTCCGCCAATCTTTCCACACACTACTATAGCTAAGTGGACACATACTTCTTGAAAGATATCACCTTCCAATCGTTAAAAATTCCTTTAACGCAATCCTTTACTCTCCTAAATCGTTAAAAATTCCTCCTGGAAACCTGCCTTCCATAACCTAGCCAAAAATTTGTCCAGGACCCGACACTACCAGCTATCAGTTTGACATATATACTTCCGGCCAAAGCTTACATTCATAATTCATTCTTCCAAGCTCCAACTCTAGTTGTGGACAGGATCTCCAATAATCATACTATTTGACAATAATTATTTCTTTCCTCCATTCTCATAAATCATTTAAAAAATGAAATCTCGCTTTTAAGCTTAACTTCCTCACACCTAAGTCCACCAACTGTTTGACATTTAAATAGATGTAACTTTCTTTTTTCTGCATAAAAACTGATTTCTTGAAGTATTTATTCTCCTTCTGAATACATGAAGGAATAGATGGACACATTATGCAAGTAGAAATCTCAGTCTTCCTCCTAATTAAAGGACAAGTATTGTTTCTTCCACGGAATCAAGTCATCTTTCCATTCATTTTTGGCACATGTGGCCCACGCCCCACAGTACTCCAAAGCGCTGTTTGAGTCCCACTGGAGCTACTTATTTCTTCCCGTGTCTGTAAATATTATTTGCTCAACAAGAATAAAAGAATCAGGTGAACTGAACCTCACGTAGCCTAGTTGTTTCGTCCTGTATTTGTTAGTGCTTGACAAGAATTTAAGAATCATATGAAGCTCATGCCTTGCTGTTTCTGACATTGTGAAACCGTATTTGGTGTTTTAGACTGGTTCAATTTTTATCAAAATACTATAGTCTTTTCACTTTGATATTTGTCTCTTGGCAGGTCTGTGATCTTCAAACATGCTGCTAAAGATGAGTGAATAACTCCGAGTAATGTTGATGTAATTGCTTTTGTTTATGCTATATTAGTTAAACCTGCAGAAAGAGATGTGTAGTCATTATCAATAAGCTTTTGACGTACTTTTGGTATTTTGCAAGACAGTTTCTGAGGTGACAAGATTATATGCTATCCTGCGTAATTTGTAGGGACACTTTGTACCAAGCGTATTTACCTAAATCGTTATTCAGGACCAACCTCTGAATCAATCTGAATTGCATTTAACGTCAATTTAGGAAAAGGGAAAATTTCTTTTTGCTCAATTATTCGAGTTAAGGAGTGGTAGAGTAGTTAAATTTGCAAATGTCCTTCAAGTTTTAGCTTACCACCTAATTAGTCTTTTTGAGCTTCTAATGCTTTACACAACATCAATTGCATTTTTATCATAATTCTTTTTTGTTGTGTATGTTTTCAATTGATGAGACGGTATTAACATGTGACACACATTCGTAGAGACTAGTAATAATAAAAATCTTATATAAGAGAAAAACTCTGGATTCTCAAAAATTAAGTTCATTATTTGTGAGAGGAATTTCTCTTGATTATGAAACCAGAGGTGGGAGGGTCATTCCTTTCCTTTTTATTTTCTTCTTTGTCCTCTTTATATTTTCTCTCTTCTTTTAACAATCCATCTATATTCTTTTTTCTCTTTATTAAGAATGACCGGTGTGGTATAAATTTGTAGATACAGGAAATCGGAATCTAAGTGATAGGTGCCTGCTAAGATATATTATTAACCAGTGGATAGTTACCACTGAAGTTGAGAAAAATACAATAAAGGAAAATCTTTCCGGTGATACGGCATCCAGGAGGAACCATTATATGGAAATGCCTTATATTCTTCACACTGAGGGTGTTTGGATTTGCTTATTTTAAGTGCTTATTGTCTGTTAAGTTCTTTTCTAGTTTAATTTTAGTAGTGTTTGACAAAGATAAAAGCGCTTAAATGCGCTTACTTTTAGATAAGAAAAGTATAATAAACCAAAAGTCAAAAGTTGAGTATTCCCAACTTACGATTTTTAACTTTTAGCTTATAAGCTACTTTTAAAATTAAAAGTCAATCCAAACACCCAATCGCCGTATTTCCAAACAGAAATTACTCTCATTACGTTGCTTAAAAACCATAACCAACTAAATGAAGAGCCATCACTCTGCTGAGAAATTGCAAGTACACAAATATAAAAATTGACCTTCCAAGAATTCCTCCTGAATTCATCGGAAACTTATCCTTGAGCCTTCCAAAATTTTGTCCAGGCCACTACGAGCTATCAGTTTGACATACTCCGTCCGTCCCAATATATGTGATGCTTTTTCATTTTTCGAGAGTCAATTTGACTAAACTTTGAAGCTAAATTGGATTACATTAACTCAATATTTTAAGATTAAAATTTATATATTTAAAAACTACATGAAAAGTACTGCAAGTTGCAACTTTTCTCGTATCAATTTGGTGGAAAAATACATGTTAAAATGTTGGTCAAAGTTCATGCAGTTTGAATTTCGGGAAGCAAAATAGCATCACATAAATTGGAACTGAGGGAGTAGTATATACGTGTGGAGGAATTGTCGAAGCTTACATATATTCATTCTTCCAAACTCCAACTCTAGTTGTGGACCGGATCTCCAATAATCTTCCTTGCCATATTTGATCTGAATATACATAAATACTTTTTACATTATCAATACGTAAAACTGAATTTATTAGAACAAGGCCTACAATATTAGAGCCATTTATAGTTTTCTATATATACTTGAAAATTCTATCAAGAACATGAAATACCAAATAGAACTATTAATAGTTCCACATAGTTTCTGGAATGGACAATTGAACTCTTTTATATAGTTTTAACAATCCTCACCTTATAAGCTGGCTTTTACAGTCACACCTTAAGTCTATTTTCTTAACAAGAAGTGGTCGCTGTGAATCGTGTAGATTTTATTCTTTTTAATTACCAACGACTTGATATCCCACGCAGGGGCGGATCTAGGGTACCGTGTGCTATCCGTTGGGAACCCAGTAACAAAGCAGTCTTTCGGTCCAGTGGCAGTAATGGAACCTGCTTAAGCTTAGCTGGCCTTCTGTCTATTACACCATGATATTCTGTGACTTCTGATATCGGGGAAAGTGCGTTAGATCTTCCACAAACGACAACGTCAAATTCATCACTCCAGTTAGCTTCTTGTGTTCGAGGACTGCTAGTGTTCTTATGCTTTGATCTGAACACGGACTTAAGAAGCTTCCGAAAGGACCTATAAATATTTGAGCCTTTTTTCGACATATAAGATTGAGAATATCGTGACGATGATGAAAGCGGAACAACGCGGTTATTGGATAGATGCGGCATTGACATAGTTCTTGAAGCTATGGCCATATCGAGTTGTCGTTCAAACGACTTTAACTCGAATGAGTCGTAGAGTGAACTTCCACAATCCCATATAAGAGATTTTCCAAACATATTACTACTATCCGATGATAATTGTCTTTCTTTTGTCATTTTTGGGCTAATTTTCTCCATTTGTATACTTTGTAATGAAAGTGGCAGAAGATGGATTATTATTTATTGGCTTGATGAAGGTGTTGGGAAGTAATAATAAAGAGGAAGTTTCCTACATTTGTGCAGAGAGATTTCTACGTGTTGGCTATTAAAAAAAACGACCAAATGGGGGTTAGGGTGACAAGTTCATGTATTTTTTTAATTGATCATCAAATACCGCATGTTAGTTTATAAAGTTCCCCAGTACACACAGTTGAACCAAGTAGAGATGGATACATGATTTAGAGTACGTTTGAATTAACCGATTTGAAGTAGTTAGATAAATATTACTCTTTCAATTCTAGCTAATGTAGCTTTTTTGCTATTCGAGATTCAAACTATGTGAATTTTGATTGGCATCTAGAATTATATCCTTTCATTCTATTGACATGAGAAGAAATAAAACTTATAGTACTAATCATATAGTTTTTTTAAGTTTAAAATATTGAGTTGATCTAATTCATTTAGCGTAAAAAATTAGCCAAATTGACTCTTGAGAAGCGAAAATTGCCACATAAATTGGAACAGAGGAGTTAGTGTACAAATTATTTTTTCGTGCTGAAATTGATTTTATAAATAAACAGTTACGTGTTCGGATTGAAGTGCTAAAATGGATAATTGGACCATAGATGTGTTTAGTAAAAATAAATAAAAAAATAAAGCTATTGATAAGCAACTATTTATCAAAATGGCAAATATGTCCTTCAAGTTACTTACAAAAATTATAAATTGAAAAATATATGTATAAGGAGAATAACGAATAATGAAAATGGAATTGAGAGGGGGTTAAGAGTTTTATTCGAGGAGAGTATTTTGAGAATTAGAAAAGATATTAGGGATAAAAATTTTATAATACTTGGTTAAACCAAAAGTGCTTATTGATGTAGGTTGTGTCCACCAAACACAGTATAGGGAGGGACCTGGTTGTGTACCAGTTCCCTTATACAATGCAGTACGAGAATCAACACAAGATTTTTATGTGGAAAACTCTTTTCTCAAGAGATTAATAACCACAACCTACCCCGGTAGGATTTCAACTCCACTAACCCAGCAAACTCAGGTTACAACTCTATTGCAAGCTAGAAGTTAACTCCCATAACCCCTCACCCTACAATAACGCTTATACAACCCTCACACTTGTCTACCCCTAGCTAAGCACACTAATACACCTGGACTAACTCTAGCCTAGTTTACCACTCAAAGACACTCTTTGAGAATTCACCACAGTGACTAACACTAGCCACCCATACACTAATACAACTAACTTAACTCTAGCCTAATGTACCACTCAAAGGCTTGAGGAAACACACTTCCAACAAACAAATTTTGAGACTTCAAAACACTTACAATCAACTTCTTTTTAAGGAAGAGTAGGTTTACAGTTTAAGCACAAAGGAACTAAGGCTCAACCTAAGAACCTAAAGCATCTTCAGTTCTAGATCTGGTCCTTCGGGTTGCTGAGGCTCTGTTCATGAGAAACACCTTAAAAGGTAGGGACTTGAACTTTGGATGGAGCAATTTTCGGATTGTGCAAGGATGATTCTTCTCTTGGAAGATGATGTCTTTATATGCAAGGAGGGAGAGAGAGAGAGAGAGAGAGCTGAGGTGACCACTCACGAAATCTGGATGGTTAATCAATCAGCCTTACTGAGGTGCTGCTGTACAGCTGCATTGTACTTTTCAGCAGCGCACTTTACAGCTATGGATTTAGACTTTCAACACTTCAGTGACGAGGACCTTTATCTGGAGGAACTTGGTCCCTCACCTATTCTTCGAACAAGTTGTAAGTACTGGCTACACTCTCAGTAGCTCTACAGCTGCGCCGTTGGCTGAGCAAGCTAGAGACTCTGGTCGTTCTGAATCAACATATATAGTCTCTCATATATGAGCAAATCCTATAGGCATCTGGTCCTTCAAGGAGCATGTTAGAATAGCAGCATATGACATATCATAAGGTTAACCAAGTTCAAACAGGTGAACCTAATTGTATCTAGTTCCTTATGGTTTGTCATGTCATCAAAACATATCATTTCTTATCAATTTCCCCCTTTTGATGATGACAAAGCGACATCCTTTGTATTCCCCCTAAGGACCAGATCCCTTACCCAGACACCTCATTTGTTCCCCCTGAGTCTTGGACCCTGAGATACATAGTAGTATTCTGGTTCTTTGAGTAAGGTTTGTCAAATCATCAAAACATGTCATGACATATCACTTATACTTATGGTTTTTGAATTATTTTGGTCTATAAGCATTTTGGATAATTTATCGAACGCTTAGATAAGTTAAAAAGTACTTTTAAGCTAATTTGACAACTTATAAGCTTTTGCAAACACCAAGTTCTATGAGTTCAACCTTGGAAGTTCTTAACATTGAGCGCATATTTTTAAAATTATGGATTCAGACTACTATTTATTTCAATCTTTCTGAACTTTTTAATTTAAATTAATTCTCTGAATTTAAAGTATTGAGTTCAAATAAACCTAATGCCGCAACGCTGCATCTATGATCTACCTATGGAAACGAGCATTTATGAGTGAATGCATGGTTGGCAATGACAAATTATAATAATTATTACTATTATTTATCCTTTAAATTCATCAAATAACTTCTGGATTCTTTTCACATCTACAGTTTTCTTTTTTGGTTTAGAAAAGTTCGTAGGAAGTTTCTTCCAAACCTAAAACGTTTCAACAATCAACAGTGCCAACTTATGTTGTTCGAGCAAAAAAGAACCTTAATTAATACTTGTACCAACTACCAAATAATTTACTGTCAGCATATCCTCATAATTTAATGATGATTAAACTAAACCAACGTGGTCGCAAATGCTAATTGAAAAAAAGAAAAAAAAAAAAGGCATCCTTGAAAGATCTAACTGCCAAATCTTGATGTACACCACATTTTAATGTTCTATGATACTCGCTCCACACTGAATTAATAGGAGTCCAACAGGTCTAAGTACTTCACATGATAATAGTCGACAATAATTTTTTAATATCCTGTGGTCCAAACATGCATGTTAATAAGCTCAGGCCAATCTGGCATCAATTAAAAAAAAAAAAAATTAAATGTCATGAAGCCAAGATGACATGAGAATTCTACAACGGAGTAAGATATCTTACATTTAGCGTCCACACAATATGTGCTCCATTTTTTGTTCAAGTTAACTCAAGCCTTGACAAGATCGTTATCAAATCCTCTCTCCGTTCCAATTTATATGGCATAGTTAAAATTTGAGAGCTAACCATGTTTTTCTTTGACTGAAATTTCTTTATATGTCTTTTAAATATTTTAAGTTGTTAATTATTGTGCTTTATATTACCTTTGATGTAATTTTCAAATATATAAATTTTATTTCAAAAAACTTATAGTCTATGTCAAAATTCACGATCAAATTAAGTTTAAAGGTTTGAATCCCGAAATTTCAAGTGTGCCACATAAATTGGGACAAAGAGAGTATCAAGTTTATGTTACTCTTTTGATCTTTCCCCAGACAAATTGCATACATTGTGTGTGGCATGAGGAATGTAATTTTTCATGAAAAATGCATTAAAAAAAAAAAAAACACATGGAAAATATTAAACATAGTCTATTCAGCCGGCCTGACCCCTAAGGGTTGGCCTTACTGGTGTTTTCAGGCCAGACCCGTCGTTGCATGCGGTAAAAACCTCATCCTGCCCAACCTGCATATCCGGTTATGAGCTATTCAGGCTTACGTGGGCCGAGCCGAGTTGGTTGGCCATGTTTATTATTGTGTATAAGTTTTCATTTTTTTTCCTCAGATTGCCCTTCTTTTGGGGTGGTCTTTAAATTTTACCCCTCGAATTGGTTGTCTTTAAGTTTTGCCATTCGCTTGAAAAGGTGGCCGAAAATACTGAAGTTCTGTGTTCGAACCCCCGCTCAGACATAAAAATAAAAATAATTTCGCAAGGCAAGGCTTTGAGAAAAGTTTGTCTTATGCAGCATAGGTTGCCTTAAGGCATGACTAAAGTTATGTCGGATCCGGTATAGGTTGCCTTAAGGCATAATTAAAAATTTGCCTTATAAGGCAACTTATGCTGGGTCCGGCATAACTTTAGTCATGCCTTAAGACAACCAATGTTGTCTCCGGCAGAGGTTTCCTTAAGGCATAACTAAAATTATGTCGGATCCAGCATAACTTTAGTTATGCCTTAAGGTGCTTATGCCGGATCCGGCATAACATTCCCCAAGCCTTGCCTTGCAAAATTATTTTTTATTTTTATACCGGAGTTGGGGTTCGAACCCAGAACCGTAGGGTTTCTACGTGAAGGGCAAGAATTAAAGACCAGCAATTTGAGGGGCAAAAATTGAAGACCACCCCGAATGAGGGGAATTCCTACGAATTGCCCATAAGTTTTTGAATTATAATGTAATTTTGTAAGTAGACACAAATTTGAAAAGAAATTTTAAAAGCGCAATGAGCCTTCCATTTTGTTAATAGATAAATTTGCAAATTCAAATTGAAAGAACCTATGAGTTCACACTTTATGAGTTCACAACCTGAAAGTTCACCAAAACAGCCTAAGAGACTTGGTCCCTGAAATGTTTTCACAGATAATGACAGAAATTAAATAAGGCAAGATATTTACGTGGAAAACTCCTTGCTCAAAGGATTAAAAACCACGTCACCTACCCGATTCATTTCTAAGGGATTTTCAACTTCACTAGGTTCCGGTTCGATACCCCGTGGCCGTGGAAGAAATATTCAAATTACAACGTATTGCAACCTAGGAATTTAAACTCTTAATCCCTCACCCTTACAATAACCCTATTGTAAGCAACTCTTGACTACCTCTAGCTAAGCAAACTAATACACGTAGACTAACTCTAGCCTAGTGTACCACTCAAAGGCACCCTCTGAGAATTCAGTACCGTGACTAACTCTAGCCAAGAACATAAACCAACAAAGTTTGTAAATTTGTCCTACTATTACGCTTCTTGAAAGCCGCGTAGGAATATAAGTTAAGAACAAAAGAAAAAGACTCTCAACAAACCTAAGGACTTAAGATATCTTCAGTGGTTGGAACTAGTCCTTCTGATTGTTGGAGCTTTGTTCTTGAGAGCACCTTGAGAGGGGTGGCGGCTACACTTGAGAGAAATGTGATTTTCAGATTTGCAAGTGTTAGTATTTAACCTAGCAACATGTTGTATATATATTAGGGAGCATCTGAGAAGCATGTGACCATGGATGGGGACTTTTCATCTTTTCATATTGGCCTTTAGCTACAGGTTTGACCTCCGGTATCTTTGCACGTAGTTTTGTGCTCTTGCGTTTTGCTAGTCGAACGGTGCATCAAGGACTCAAGCTTATTTGTCATGTTCGTACAGTGCCCAGGGACCTGATCAAGGACCTAGTCCTTGGCTTATTTGTCAAATCATCAAAACTATGAAACATCTTAACTCATGTTGATTTCCCTTTTGATGATGACAAACTCGTAATTGATCAATTTCCTTGAGAACCAGGTGACATTTGCATATTAGATCTCATCAGCATGGTAGGGAACAAGACGTATCCACATTTTCTCATCTGAACCTGGAGGATGAGGTTCCCTCTGCAGATTAGGCCCTCAGCAACATGTTAACATTTTTATCTTTAGATAGTGGACTTTGGCTACAAGTTTGGCCTCTAACAAACTGCAGCTATGTTGATGTACTGCACTTATGGGACATGATCGAGTGCCTGGTCCCTGGAGTGTTTGTCAAAACATCGAAACACAAGATAGCATATCTTATCAATTTCTTCCTTTTTAATGATGATAAACTCATAGGTAAAATAACATACGAAAGTTCCACCAAAGGACCGGGTTATCGGCTTGTTCTCGGGTGGTATTTCGTTCGCCAAGAGTCGAATTAGTCTTACACAACATGTTTGCAACCAATTTCCTTTTCCTATTAAGCTCTCAGCATCATAACAAGTTCCCCCTCAGGCACAACATCATATCAATATCAGGTTCCTCCTCAAACAAGTTCCCTTCTCAGACACTTCCCCTTTTTGGCATTATCGAAAAGAGTAATAAAAGTGATACACACAAAAGAAGTTCAGTGACATTAACTCAGGGCCACAGGGGCAACACAACATGAGCAAAATCAGGAACATCAAAGCAGAGGAACAAAGTAAACATTGCACAAAACAAAGTAATGCGCCTATTAAACAGAGTAACCATTAATCATATCAGTAATTAACAGTCAAAACAATACAAGTTATGATAATTAAATCAAGGAGGAGGGGCAAACAAAATAGGAATTTTATATAAAAAGGGAGGAATAGGCTAAAGGGACAAGGAGATAGAGAACAAGCTGGGAAGGAACTAAGGCGCAAATTTCTTGGGAGGCATATCGAATCTCTCATTGGCAGCCCTTTGATCCTGGACCATTTGGTCACGGAGCACATCAAGCTTTGTCCTCAACTCGACATTTTCAGCCTATAATGCAACATTAGCATCCACCAATTCACTACTGGGATTAGGTTCCTGTGTCTTTGCTGCCAATTGTGCTCTCAGGATGGAATTATGAGCTTGAAGCCTTTTAATTTCTGCAGTGGCCCGTTCTTGAACGTCAATCAGGCTAGAAATGGCTGAATTTCTCTCAATACCCCTTTCTTTTCCAGACACTCACATTCTTTCAAATTTCTATGGTAAACATCTACTTTCGAGTGCCCAAGGTAGCCTTTCCAGTCTTGACTTTAAAGTGCTCAATTCAGAATCTGGAAGTTTTAAAACATTACAACAACACACAAACATGTTGAAAGACCATACTTCCCTTTCCTGGAATTAACAACCTTGATCATGTGCTCAATCATGAGAAAAACTAGACTAGTGGAATGAAGGCCTGCTAGAGCTTCAAGAAGGACCAGGTCCGTGACAGATGCAATACATTTTCTTTTAGCCCTTGGAAGCAGCACTTTGTTGACAGGCTCAAACAAGAGTTGATACTTAAGCTCCAAAACTTTTGCCTCTTCTTATAAACCTCTTAGTCTCATTCTGAGATACTTCGCTTTGACAAATTTTTATAATATCTTTATAGGCTCGTGATGCCTTCCCTTGATTGATATTCCAATCCATCGGTTGGGACGGCTTATAAATTTCACCCAACTTTTGCTTATCTTTATTCATCTTGAACTCCAGCTCGTTCTTGTCATGACCAAAGTGGAGTTATCAGTGTACATTAAGGAGGCATAGAAAGTTGTCACTTCATCCTCAAAGACACTAAGAGCTGGGGAGACAAACAAATGCTCCCACTTCAAAAACTCAACAATCTTTAGCTGCTCCTTTATTCCATTTTTCTCAGCAATCTTAGAGTCTAACACTCTCCCAAGTAGAACATTTTGCCTTTTCAAATTTTCTTGCCTCTTTAATTCCAACTTCTTAACCTTTTCCCTCTTCATAGAGAAACCAGGTTCCTCACTCAACACAGCTTTTCCTTTTCTTAGAGGAGCCAGACACATTCTCATTTTTAACATTCTCATTGGCATCAACTTCAGTCTCATCCGTCACAACCTTCTTTCTTTCTCTTCCCATGAGGGACCAGGTCCCTCATCCAATTTTCCTGTTTCTAGCACACTATTTTTTCCCCCTTGAATCCCTGCACTACCCTCCTTATCATTTAAAACATCAACAAAAACAGTTACAATATCCACTTCACTCTCCAAAATATAAGATATACCCGTTCTGTATTCAAACAAATTCCTATCAAGATCTACATTAGAATCTGCTACTATTTTTATCACTATCAAGAGGGATGAAGGGTGGGTTTTGTTCAGTAGATATTGGTGCTTTTGGGGGTGATTCTAGCGGTTTTGGATCTGATGGAGTTGGTTTTTTGAAAGGTGAGAGAGTGGGGTTCATTTCTGGTATGGTAGGAGAGGTGGAATCATCTTGAGACATGGTTAATTTTAGGACAATTCGACACAGGAGAGGAGAAGAGAAATGGTTAAGAATGTTACACGGAGACAGAGAAGGTGAAGTGAGTTTTAAGTGAAGAGAGAGAAAAGCTTTGGCTTAGAAGAGGTGCAAGGAATCGATTCTGATTGGCCAATAAAGAACTTTCTTACACGCCGGGTCGGTTCAGAAAAGATGTATCATTTAGGCTTTAATTTTGAATTTGAGGCGGGAGGAATTTAATGACATTTCACCTTTTTGACAATTTAAAAACATATAAATATTGAAGAGACTACTAACCTGAGTCACAGGGACTAGGTTCCTGGACATTTCTTTAAGATATAGGCAAAAAACTCTGAGAGATGCAATGTCACCAATACTTAGGCTGTCCTGAAGATCTCATGTGTGTATACCTGTAACAGTATAGAAGTGAGTTAGATGCCACCAAAAAACACTTTTAGTATTGTACCTTTCCTTTTAACATAGCCAATCATTGAGGGAATTTTGAGGAGGAGCAAGTAGTTGAGCTTGATTAAGCCCAACTCCAAGTGGTTTCTTTCAAAATACTCCCTGCTCAGTGCCTTGGTGAAGACATCTACTACCTGGTCCTTTGTTTTGCAGAACTTCATGCAGACTAAACCTTTTTCAACATTAACCTTTAGGAAATGGTGTCTAACATCAATGTGTTTAGTCCTTTTGTGTTGCATTGAATTTTTCCATATTAGCTGCATTTGTATTAATACACAATAAGGGCACACAGTCGGTAAGCACACCAAAATCCTCAAGTTGTTGTTTGATCCATAACAATTGAGCACAACAAGAGGCAGCAGCCACATGCTCAGCTTCAGCAGTAGAAAGTGCCACATAATTCTATTCCTTTGTACCCCATAAGATCAAGCATGACCCCAGAAAAAGTGCCACTTTAAATGTGTTCTTCCTATCCATCAAACATTCAGCATAATCAGTATCAGCATATCCAACCAAATTAGAATTATCTCCTGAAGTATAGCAGAGGACCAGGTCCTGAGTCCCGTTGAGATACCTCAAGATTCTCTTTGCAGCTTTCAAATCAGATTCCTTTGGACTTGATTGGAACCTTGCGCCCTCAATATATTTCTTCCTCTTTTCTTTAGAAATAAGGTGTTGTCAAATTTTCCTATTGTAAAGCCATTTTCAAGAAGAAACTTTGACAATATCTCATACCATACCCGAGAAGCTTGCTTTAAACCATAAAGAGCCTTGTCAAGCTTAAACAGATGCTCAGAATGCTCACGACTTTCAAAACCAGGAGGTTGCATGACAAAAAATTCCTTCTTCAAGCATCCATTAAGGAAGACACTTTTGACATTCATTTGGAACAATTTGAATTTCATATAAGATCCAAAAGAAATAAAAATCCTGATTGCTTCCATTTTGCAGCAGGAGCAAAGGTCTCATCATAATCAATACCTTTTTCTTGATTGTATCATTGAACCACCAGCCTTGCGATGTTTCTTGTGGTGTTTCCAGATTCATCAATCTTATTGCGAAACGTCCACCTAGTCCCAATCACTGTTATGTATGAAGGCCTGGGGACCAGGTGCCACACTATGTTTCTCTCAAATTGATGGAGCTATTCTTATATAGAAGTAATCCAGTCAGCATCCTTTAATGCCTCCTTGATATTTTTGGGTTCAATTTGAGATAGGAAGGCTAAGAAGGCAAACATATTTCTCACCCTAGACCTAGTTTGAATACCAGAGTCTAAGGGAGTAATTACATTATGGAGTGGATGAGAACCTTTGTGCTTCCAATTGGATAGCTGGACTTTAGGGTTCAAGGGACCAGGTCCCTCCGTGTTTGATCAGTCATTGACATTTACAGAAGCGTGACTTCTGCTTCTTTGATCATCCCCGGGAGTGCCTGAAACAACATTAGCTACCGGATGTTCAGCTTCAACAACATCAGCTACCCGATGTTTAGCTTCAAGTGGAATAATGGAGGGACCAAGTTCCTCTGTGTCTTTTAGAGATTCTACTGCATCTTCTTCATTGCCCTGCTTGACTTGACTCATCAATTCAGTCTTTCATTTGAGATTTCTATGGCTTCATCGGGAACTTTTGAAAATTCCCCATCTACAGCTTCATCATTGCGTGTCCCTTTGTCACCCAATTTATTTGATTCATCAAAAATCACATGCACACTTCACACGCCTTATGATCTTTGAATTTGACATTTGGCAGCCCACGGACCAAGTCATTTGCAACAAGTTTGTTCAGCAAAGAGAAACTTGCATGTCCTAATCATTTGTGCCACAACTCAGCATCATCATTTATAACACTAAGGCATGTTAAATCTCCACCATTTTAATGATTCAAAATCTGCAAAATATATGTTCTTGAATTTTTTGCTAGGTTCTTGAATTTTTTGCTATGAGCACTACTTCACCAGTTTTGAGATTAGTGACAGTGCAAGAGCATGACAAGAACTTTACTTCATTTCCCTTATCACATATTTGGGACACACTTAACAAACTGTACTTCAAACAATTTACCTAATAAATATTTTCAATCGCATGGGAGAGTGCCTTGCCAATTTTGCCAATGCCAAGAATATGTCCTTTCTTGCTACTATCAAAAGACACACTCCCACCTTGGAAGGCCTTGAGTGAGAGGAAATCATCTATTCTTCCAGTCATATGCTTTGAGCAACCACTATCCATGTACCATTTTTGGTTGCCTCCTCTAACTACAGCCTGCAAACTAAGTCACTGATTAGATTTAGAAACCCAAACTAGTTTGGGTTCCTTTATAATGATAGCACGGGTTCATAAGCTTCTTTTTGCTCATGCAGGCGACACCTTCTTCCTTTATCGGGGACCAGGTCCCTCAATTATGGGTTTCCTCTTAATAAGATTATTATTTTTCTGAAGAGACTAAAATTTAGCTTCGCAAGTATCCTTATAATGACCAATCTGACTATAGTGAGTGCACAACAAATTTTTAGTCGCAGTAACATGCTTGTTATGAGGATTGTAGGGGTTTTTAGCCTTTTGAAAACCAATCCCCCGCCTGCCACCACCATCACTCTTGTACATAGAGGTAATTTCTTGTAGGACCCGGTCCAATGAATTGAATTATCAAGATCAACTTTAACCTTCTTTAAATCCTCCTGTAGGTGTCTATTCTTATCTCGCTCAGAGTTGAGACTCACTTTGATTTTATTAAGTTCATTTTCAAGCTCAAGTTGAGTTTCACTAACTACCTCTTTTCTTTTTGGAGTATTCATCCATTTTTTCATATGACTCTTTAACGAAGAATTTTCTCTTGTTACTTCGTCTACTTGTTCTTTCATATCTACAATGGAGACTACCATATCATCCTTTTCATGTTCTAAACCACAAATTTCTTCATTTAGAACATTCTTCTCTTTAATAAGGATATGAAAGGCATCGATTAGCACATTAGCAAGAGATATTAATTTCTTTTGAGAATAGCTTTTCAGTTTTTTTTTTTTTAACATCAAGAAATTTTACCTCATCTTGCTCATTGTCATCATCAACATCAGATTTGGCCTTGAGTGAAAGGGTTGACTCATATTCTGAATGTTCATTGTCAATAACCATCATAGATGTATCACCTTTGTTATCTTCATCTTCAGATTCACTAGAGAAGTCTCCCCAAGCAGCCAGAACTTGCTTTACCAGGTTATCAGCAACATCTCTTCTATTGAATTTCTTGTTCGGGACCTGGTTCCTCTTAGCCGCCTTTTCAGTGTTATTTTTGTAATAATCCTGTTTATGAAGACGACACTCTTTAATGAAGTGTCCAGGCTTCTCACACTTATGACAACAATCATTTCCTTTGAAGTTCCTGCTAGACCTTCCTTTGTTTGGGACACCATAATTTCTTCGAACCATCTTTTGAAATCTTCGGGTGAGATACGCAATATCGGATTCATTACTGCTTGAGTCACTTTTAGCAGCTTTGATAACCAGGTTCTCCCCTTTCTTTGGCTCCTTTCTTTCTAGATCCTCAGCCATGATACAATCAGGCATTCTTGCCTTTCACCATCCATAGTGCTTTCTATTAAATATTGGTGGTCTTGTGATAGATTAGTCTTTCTTTAGATTTCGTGAACTAGCCATGAGAAGGATCCTTTCTAGGTGTTAACCTTTTAGAAAGAACCCGCTTTGATACCAATTAATAGAACCTATGAGTTCACACTTTATGAAGTCACAACCTGAGAGTTCACCAAAACAATCTAAGGGACCTAGTCTCAGAACTGTTTTCACAGATAATAACAGAAATTAAATAAGGCAAGATATTTACGTGGAAAACTCCTTGCTTAAGGGATTAGAAACCACAACCTACCCCAGCAAGATTTCCAACTTCACTAAACTGAGTAATGTTCAAATTACAACCTATTGCAACCTAGGAATTAAACTCTTAATCCCTCACCCTTACAATAACTGTATTGTAAGCAACTCTTGACTACCTCTAGCCAAGCAAACTAATACACCTAGACTAACTCTAGCCCAGTGTACCACTCAAAGGCACCTTTTGAGAATTCAGTACCGTGACTAAATCTAGCCAAGAACATAAACCAACAAAGGTTGTAAATTTGTCCTACTATTACACTTCTTGAAAGCCGTATAGGAATACAAGTTAAGAACAAAAGACAAAGACTCTCAACAAACCTAAGGACTTAAGATATCTTCAGTGGTTGGAACTAGTCCTTCTGATTGTTGGAACTTTGTTCTTGAGAGCACCTTGAGAGGGGTGGCGGGTACACTTGAGAGAAATGTGATTTTCAGATTTGCAAGTGTTAGTATTTAACCTAGCAACATGTTGTATATATATTAGGGAGCATCTGAGAAGCATGTGACCATGGATGGGGACCTTTCATCTTTTTATATTGGCCTTTAGCTACAGGTTTGACCTCTTGCATGCTGCACCTGTGCTACTGCAGTTTTTGCCAGTCGGAACAGTGCACACAACTTTACAGCTGTCATGTTTCATACAGTGCCCAGGGACCTGATCAAGGACCTGGTCCTTGGCTTATTTGTCAAATCATCAAAACTATGAAATATCTTAATTCATCAATTTCCCCCTTTTTGATGATGACAAACTCGTAATTGATGTTCCCCCTGAGAACCAGGTGTCGTTTGCAGATTAGATCTCATCAGCATGGTAGGCAACAAGACGCATCCACATTTTCTCATCTGAACCCAGAGGACGAGGTTCCCCCTGCAGATTAGGCCCTCAGCAACATGTTAACATTTCTATCTTTAGATAGTGGACTTTGGCTACAAGTTTGGCCTCTAACAAACTACAGCTGTGTTGATGTACTACACTCAGGGGACATGATCGAGTGCCTGGTCCCTGGAGTGTTTGGCAAATCATCGAAACACAAGATAGCATATCTTATCACAAATCAAAAGCTTATATAAGTTACCAAAAAAGGATATTTAAAAGTGTATTACACGTTCTCTAATGAATTAAGATTTGATCAAAGTATCAAGTTAATTATTAATAATGATGGAAGAATTGTGACTTGTAAGCGCTATTGAAAGGCCAATGGCCAAGTTCAAGATTTTCTTCCAAAAGCTAAAGATTTGAGTCTTCATTATTCGGAGGTCCCTCCAATCGTAGAAAGATATACTCTATGGCCAAGTTTCGCTCAATTGAAACAATTGGCATGAACATTCAAGATATAAAGATGTCAATGAACATTTTGCTGGAAAAATTATTGTTGTTGAAAGAAATTTGTGTTGGTTCACTGCTAGAAATAGAGTTTTTTCCACCGATATTCCGTAAAAAATTTATGTTATAACACATGATTTTTTTCATCTTATTCCCACTGAACTAATTTACTGGAAAAACGCATGGTGGGAGACAAGTTCTCATTGAAACGCCGAAAAACTTTCTATTTTTTTGTTTTTTTTGGTGTTAAAACACTACAATTTAGGTTTTTCACACTAACATTCAGTCTGAATAACCCCTGGAAATTTTTCAGTGGAAAAGCAGTGATTTTTCAGTAGTGGTTGTTCTAAAAATCTACAAGACAGACTGTTAATGCAAATTTGGTAAAACTATATATATTTGTAAACTTTAATCGAAAAGATTCATTTCAGGGTGAATTCAAATTTCAACTTATTACTTAGCAATGGTATCGAATCGCATGCATCTAGTTAATTTTTTAGTGCACATTTTCATAGAATTACACAAGATACGATCATCTTGTCCTCATCAAACAAGTTACAATACGACAATCGACATTGATTATTCACATAAACTTAAACACTATTCTTTCACGTATAATTATTTACGTAAAAAGTTATTTTAATAACATTGATATTATTTTACAAAACTGTGCACTACATGATTTGGGCGCATGAAACCATAAGATATTTTTATTTACTTTTTCCTTGGAAAAAGGAAGTATCAAACATGTTATATTAAAAGAAACAAACATAGTCACATAAAACTGTAAAATATCATGTCCCATTGTTTTTCTTTCAAGGGTAGTGCCTAGCAAGCAAATAAACAAACCACTGTTTAGCATATAAACTTAATGCATGTAATCCGTTAAACATGCCTTAACAGGCGAATTAATAAAGCTACTGCTTAAGCATATAAAGCCTCACAATAAGCTAACAACAAAGTAATCAAATTTTTCTTCCTTAACCCGATTTGCTCCCCTGTCAAAAATTAGACAAGGTGGCAAAAACATCCTTCATAGCTGGGCGAGCATTTGCATCCCGTTCGAGACATGCTGCTACTATTTCCACGATGCTGTTAGCTTGCTTATCGTCATCAACTTGCAGGAGTGATTTATCCAGGATCGATCTTCTACCACCTCCTTCGAGCACCTCCCAATCGTGTGGCCTGAATACAATTTTTATGGAAAATCAACTACACAAGTGGAACACCAAATGTGTAGACATCACTTTTTAATGGAATTCACTAACTTATTAGATTATTTAACATCAGTACAATCTTATAAATGCAAATAACGTCAAAATCTACAAGGAAAATTTGACAGCCAAACTCCGTGATGTGAATGATGAATTGTCTAACCCATCTGAGGCAGGATTTTTACCAAGGAGGTACAAAAAATCAAAGGAACTGTTGTCAGAGAGACTCAAACATGTGTGCTTTATGAAAATTTGAATCCCCTTTACCACTAAGCTTTGGTTTGTGTTAAGGGAGTAGCTTTTGGTTTGTGTTAAAGGGGTTCAACATATAATATATACATCTAAAACAAAAATTTAATCCTATATACAGTGTAATTTTTTGGCGAAGGGACCACCTACACTGCATGTCGTCCAAGGCCTCAAACCTGATATCTGAGAGTAGATGTCTTTGGGAGCAGCTAAAGAAAGTGTCTAAACACATCCAAGGACCATGATTGGTCACCGGGGACTTCAATTGTAGATCTGCTCATGCCTATAACTGTGGAAATAGAATAAAATAGAGACTGATAATTCAACATGTAAAGATCACAAAATGGCAGGCCAAATGAAAGAAGAAAGAACTGAAGTTACCAAACTGATTCAGATATCCCGGGGTCCTTTGAAGGTCAACTTCCACCTGCCTAGAGGCGAAGTCAGAGTTTTGAGTTTATGGGTTCTAAATTATGAGAAATGTAACTTATTGAGTTCTTGATAAAATATTTATACATATTAAATGAATTTTGTTACACAAATACATGATTTTGACTCCAAACGCAATAATTTTCTCTCTAGCTCTGACCCTGCACCTACCGATTCTCAATAAGCCTGTCCTTAGGACCATGAAAACAGCAACGGACCCCCACCAAACACTACTGTTGCAAGTAACCAAACAAACAAAGAAAAAATGGTTGAACCTAGTAAACTGATCTATATAGCAAGTAATATTACAAAAGGAGATCCATTTGACCAGAGTGGCAAGGGAACATAGGAAATACACCGTCAAATACCAATGTATATGTAACATTACCCAAAACAAGTAGGAAGGAATGTAATTAAATAGAAATACGGAGGCATCTCAAATGCCGAAGTTGTAGGTTGAACTGGAGGGGGAACATACTATACCCTATTCAGCTTTAATGAAATTGGGCATGTGTCTGTGAGTGGATCATATATCTACAATAAATGATTTGAATATTTTAGCTAGCAATTAAGAACTTATTCAATTGGAATTTGGAAAATACAATTTCTTTCGGAAAACACATGGATCATCTCCACAATTATTCTTTTTTGATAAGGTAAGGTAATTTGATTAAAAATAAGTACCAAGAAGGTACTGAAGTTACAAAAACCCAGTGAAAACTAAATCCCCAGAAACTCAAACATCTACATATACCGGGACATGCTTTCAATCAAGCTATTCCTACACCAAAAGTATAAGCTTTATTCTTAACAAATAAATTGTGAATATACCACAACTCCTCAGAATAAAAGTTCTCCTCAAAGTGCTAGAGCAAGGAAGCGAGCAAATAGAAAGAACAGATTAGCAGAAGCAGCAACATCTTAACAAGTTGAGCCCTTGCAAAATGATAATCCTACTGGAACTGAAATGATTCCATTAAACAATGAGACTGAAGCTAGTGAATACTTTAATCTATGTGTGGAACTTCATGGTGAGCAAATCCAGTGTAGTATTAACAATGAGATGATTTTGATGGAGTAGAGCTGATCTTTTAATCCAAGCTTTTGGCTCTCATACCAGTCAGGAAAATGGAATTCAATCAGAATTTGACAAAATGATTCAACAAGGCACCAAACCTGCTACTAGGAAGAAACCTCAATGATTAGTTTCCTTAAATGGAACATCAAGGGGATGAGTTCCCAGGCTGCAACTGAAAGAGTTATCTTACTCATCTTCAACTCTTTTCCTGGCCTTCCAAATTAAATAAAAGGTCTCATCATTAACATGGATAGATGGAACTTGCCATCTTTCAGGATTTAAAAAACCCAAACCATCTTACCTCATTTATGATCCTCCCTGATTTCATTGTATATTTTTTTGTTAGGTCAATGAGTAGTAGTCTCATCTCAATGATCATGTACAAAGTTTGGAACTCCAAACTCAAATTTGTAACTTCTTGCACATTAATGATCAATGGAGACACAGTTTAATCAAGAAAAACATACCTTTCTTAGGGGAAGGCAACATCAGTAAATTCTCTAATATATTTGGTATGGCTAATCATTTCTCAAATACCAATAACAAGATTTGGCTATTTTGGAACTCTGAGATCAACTGTGATATAGTGGAAATTGACAAGTAACTGTAAAATCATACACATGGTTGTTGATACTATCTGGTACTTATCTATTGTCTATGCTAAATCCACTGTCCTACAAAGGGAGGACCTTTGGAATAACCTCAAAAACTTTACTCCCGGAAGAAATGATCCTTGGGCTCTCACATGTCACTTTGCCCCTCTATTATGGAAAAAGGATCAATTTTATCCTCTGTTATACTATCGGTTCAAACATACCATCGCAGTTAACTAAATGGTTCAAATATACCCTTCCTCCGTTAGGGCTTGTCCAAGGTGGACGCCCAATCCCACATGGTGATGAGGTGGACGCCATGTGGCATCCCACCTCAGCGCCCCAACCCAATTTACCCTCTCTTTTCACTTGTTCTTCCACCACAACATAGATAACGTCGTCTCCACCAATTACCAAAATTTCACCAAGAAACATGTAATTCTTGAAAATTCAAATCGAAAAAAAAAATAAAAAAAATTGATTATGAACAAACCAAGGAGCAAAAAACTTCAACAATGGCGTAAGGGCGAGGAGTCACCTTAAGGAAAGAATCAAAGTTGGTGGCATTCAACTCAAGAGCAGAGTCACCATCTTTGCTACTCTCTTATGATTGCTCGAAGAATCGCACGTTGAGATCCAGTTGAAACTGAAGCTGAAAGAACCAAATAGCAAAAATACAGAACAATTCATGACCAAAAATTTGTGTGAAGTGAAAAAAAGGTATATTTAGGCAAATGATGAACTCTCTGTTCCATCAACTGATATAGCCACGAGGGAATCCATTGGTTCGTTGCTTTGTTGATTTTGTGAGTCCAGCCCATGCAGCCACTGCGACGGATACTTTACAAGATTAGCTTTCCACACCCGCCATTAGTAAAACTAATTTTTGACTGCTCTGATTTTAGGCTTGTAAATTATAATATAGCCAGTCTTGTATGAGAGCTTACTTAATGAATATCTCTCCTCAAATGAGAGATATTCATGCTAGTGGTGGAAGAACAAGTGAAACAGAGGTTAAAATGGGTTGGGGCGCTGGGGTGGCATGCCACGTGACGTCCTCCTCATCACCGTATGGGATTGGGTGTCTACCTTGGACAACCCTAATCGAGGAAGAGTATATTTGAACCATTTAGTTGACTGGGGGGTATATTTGAACTGCTTGTATAACGGAGGGAAAAATGATCCTTTTTCCATAGCAGAGGGACAAATTTGACCCTTTTCCCTTAATTCTATTACTAACAGGGAAGAAAAGAAAGGACGAAAACCTTTCAACATGAGAAAGAGTCTTCCTTTTATTACTGGTGTTAATGATTTCAATCTCATGGATGCCGGTTTTAGTGGAAACCATTTCACTTGGTGCAATAATTGGAAGAAAAAGAAGAAGAAAAAATCTGGAAGAGACTTGATAGGCTCCTCATCAATGGAGAATGGAAAAATAACTTGTCCAAACTACAGTCGAACATCTGGAAAGGGTAGGGTCTCACCACTGCCCTCTACTTATTCAGACCGGCCAAGTCAGGCAATGATGATAGTATTGGAAATCTTACAGAAATTACTTGATCACGAACGTTGTCAGAAGATACTTGATGATGAACGTTGTAGAGAATTCTCCATAGCTTGAGGTATGTCAATTAAGACACTGTCCTTAAGGATATTTCGGCCTCATTTGTTTGCACTTAATGGAAGTCTGAATCTGAATCTGAATGATTCAGACTTTGGATCATTAAGTGCATTTATTTACATTAAGATCTAAGCACTTATTTAGTCTGAAATAGATCTTAATCATTAAAATCTTGAACAAGGTCTTAATATCATTAAGAGTATTTTGTATGGATAATTTTTACCACTGGTTTCATCTCCCCCATCCCTTCACTCCCACTTCCCACCCCTTACTTACCCCTCACCACCACCACCCCACCTACCCACGCCACAAACCACCCACCCCAACCCCCCACTCACCACCAACACCACCCTAACCTCTACCCCCACTCCACAAACCCACCCACCACCACCACCCCACCACATTCACTACCCACCTACCTTAGCCCAATCACCCCCTCACCACCGCCCACCCACGCACCCTACCCCGGACCACCCCACCTAGCAACCCCTCCCCAAAAAAAACCCCACCCACTATCACTGCAAACATCTCCATCATTACTAGCAAACATAAATGTTTCATGTTTTTATCAAATACTATTTTTATTTTATTAAATTTGTATTTATTTTCTAATTTTTAGTTCCGATTTTATTTGAATTGTATATTTATGGTGTTTAAATAAATACATTATGCACATTCAAATGTTGAGAAAACAAACAGTCTAAATCATGCAGTATTCAAATCTAGAGACAATATCTTAACCATTCAGATGTGTATTCAGATTCAGACGTCTTAATCTTAATGAAAACAAATGAGGCCTTCATCCGGTATGGGTGTATCCCCAAGTATTCAACAAACTTTTCTAGTACAAAACTAGAAACCAAAATCTAACAACGATTAATCAAAAGAAAACCCACCACAAAAGAAGGTAGAAGAATTTGCATTTTTTATATCTCCTCATAGTAAAAAGTGATAGACTATATATAAGTAGAGGATCCGGACAAATGGGTATGGAAATACCCCTTAGTAACGTTCTGGTAGATAATTATAATAATGTTATTCGATTGCACTAATAAAAGAAAATATCAATGCCATGAAAACTCAAACGGTATAGCGGATTAATGCTAATATGATTAATGACAATAATGAAGAGTCAATGCTAATAGAAACATTAGAAATAGTCCTTTTATTTTTGAGATATTAAATAGAAAATATTATTTTTCTAACAATCCCCCATATATCTTAAAAATAATAAAAGAAATAAAATAAGATGTTTTTTCTGGGTTTCTACATATGAATACAATGCATCGAATATAGTGTCGCGTAGACTATGAACCAGGCCTAGATAAAATAAGATTAAACTTACAGAATAACTAGCGAAGTTTAGAACTTCTATGAACCAAGAATTCTTTTGTAAGTCTTGGGTCTTATTCTATCACATTATACTCGCACAATCTTTATCGTTATCGCGTTTTTGCGCTAAGAAGCCATGCGCGTGTCCTGGTATTCATGAGTGCTTTAGAAATCCGTCACAATTTCATAGGAGCAGCACCACTCCACACTCATATAGGTCCACCCATCAAGTGTATTCTACAAAGCAATACACCACCTATAAAGGATATGGTAATGGATTAAGAGTTTATAGTTCAACCTCACTTTGCGTTGCAGTAATTGCACTATATTCACGCACCATACGAAGAGACATAATTTAATAGTGCACTTTGATCAACTAATGACTTGTTATTACCCATATGAACCTAATTCATGGGATCTCTAATCACATAGGTTGGGTTACCATCATTGTTAATCTTCTCAGATGACAAAAGTCTCATTCCTCTCGATGTTTCTTTTAGTCTTATGAATCGGCCAAATTCCCCTCAGACATCACATAATTCCTTAAATTAGTTTCATCTCACAACAATGTTGTTTTATCACTTTATGTCTCAACGGATATGTTTTATTGCCATTGAAAATTTAATTTATTCACTGCAGCTAACACTACTTGGCAACCACTATAAATAGATACGTTGGTTTTATCCCACCTCAATAGTCACTAAGAATTATCTTAGCCTCATTACTAGCCAACTCCAAACCATAAACTCATATTTCATTATGGCCTACTTGGCTGATTTTCATATTATTACACCCCCACTATTGATAATTATAAACACATAATCACTGATGGATTTTGAGATTCACTTAGCGTCATTGTACCCTCTCTAGTATGATAAATATTAATTCTTCATAACACTTTACCATCGGTTGCTTTTCTCCAAAATAATACATCAAGAAGAAGTAACATCATAATTTTGGTACCTCTCAAATATTACTTTTCAAAAGAGAGATAATTTCATCATCAAATAATATATAGTATCTCTTTAAATCTTTATTTTCAGAACATTTGAATAACAAGACCAAGTGAAATATTATCACTTTTAAGAAATTCTCTCAACAGAAGTCTAGTAAGACATATCGTAACCCCCACATTTTTCAAAAATTCTACGATAGGGAAATAGAAAAATAATATTTTCATAACTCATACTAAGTATTACTAATTTCTCATTAGACATTTCATCTTATAAATAATAAGCTTCCCAAACAATTATGTATAGTTACCCACACTATGTCATCATCAGCAAATGAAATCACATTTAATATTTAAATTAAAAGGGAATCACAATTCACAAATATTACCATAAAATCCAGTTTTCTTTTCATCATATTGCAGGACTTTAACTCAAAACATACATTAAAAATGGCCAAATCTGTAAGATGTAAGTATAGAGCTGAGTTTCCCTATTAATTATAATATATAATCCACTTAAAACGTTTCTGCATTTCATATTTTGCCAAAGCAGAACAAATCAAAAAGACAAAAGAGAGACGGGAAATTTTAATGAAGACAAAACAAATCTCTTTCATTAATATATTTTACGTTACTAGGCAAGCAACAAACCTATACAATGGAGGTTCAAAGGTCGTTTTCTATGTGCACGGTAACAAGAATTCAAGCTCACATAAAGGAAACAGACAATGACATTCAAAGTATTTCAAAAAGTTTCAAATACCCGAAATTCAGTTTCTCTAAAAGGTTTAATCTTTAATCAAATTCCACGGAATTTCACCAATTTCACGCATAACAAATTCAGAATTATCAAGCACACATTTGCTTTGAATGATGATTTCCTTCTTTACATAGAACGGCCAACAATCATTCAAATATTAGCAGAAGCATACCTGAAACTCAAACATTCAAAAATTCTTTTTCAGTTTTTGCAGAAACTGGAAAATAAGTAGGAGTATTTTTTTCAACAAATGTCATTAGAGAAGAAACTCTTTTTTCGACCAAACATCATTTCTAAAGGTCTTCAAGATTTGTGCTTCCCATAAAAAACAAAGTGTGCAGAGGCGGAGGTAGAGTATCCACATCTAATTCTTTGAATCCAGAATATTTGAGGCAGAACATAAATTTAGTGTAAAATCACTAGAAGTACAATAAATAGTATTTCCTTCATCACAATTTAAGGTGTCTTGCTTTTTTTTTTTTTTTTTGGTTTGTCCCAAGAAGAATGTCTCTTTTTATATTTAGTAAGTTGACAATTCAAACATACTATATGACAAGTTTATAACCACAAGATTCAAAGGACATTTTAATACATTATACAAATCTTTAATATAGGATCACAAAATTCAAAAGTATCTCTTTATTTCTTAAACTATTTGTCTAGTCAAACAAAGACTCTTAAATTGGGACAGAGGGAATAGTAGATAAAGATATAACGAATTCAATACTAAGAACATTAAAGGTTAAACACTATAATTTAAATTATAAATTTGCCTGTAAGTGTGTGTATACATATATATTTGAAGAAAGAGAGAGATGTATCATCAGCTTCCAAGAACTGCTCTTCTTGAGAGCACAGCCTCATAAACGTGTCATGAAAATAACAGCATGGATCTTTCGATTAATAGAAGTTGTCCTTTTGATTATAGAATGGATGATACCCCCACATATTCAATGCCTTCCTGATGCTTTCTAGGCTTTCCATTTACGACTATTTTGGCTTTGCAACAAATGCAATGGGCGATCAAGGGATGAAGGAGAAGTTGGATTTAAGATGTAACAGGGGTGACAAATTATTGATATACACGAAATATACACTGTGTATATGAAGCAGCTAGGACTTCACAGAGTGAGTTGTTCTGTTGGACTAGAGATTAGTTATGGAGCCCAGTTAGTTACATGGAAGTTATCAACTATGGATCAGTATGTAGCTTGTATTTATACATATATATATACGTGTGTGTGTGTGTGTGTGGATTACACATTGTAATTTTAACACATTGAATACAATAATCCAATCCTACATTCTTCATTTCTCTACTGGACTGCTTCTCTTCTTCTTCTCAGTTCTTCTTCTTCTTCTGTTCTTCTAATCATGTGTTCTTCATCTACTCTCATCTAGAATCAATCACATAATCATCTATCTCAAATAACAACATGGTATCTTGGCCACAGAATTCATGATCCAAGACAGAACAATGGCATTGACCCTTTCCCAATGCTTCCACATAGATTCGGGATAGTTTTCTATTCTACAAGTTCTCAACCACTATTCATGAATACTGGACCAAATACAACTGACACAGAAGAATGGGACTACATACAAATGAGGCAAAGTCAGCCTGAGACAAGCACTACTTCTACAAATGAACTGACTATGCCGCATCCAGTGGAGCATGACTTGGCTAATGAAGGATCACAAAATGATCATAGTCAAGTAAAGACCACTAATACTCAGAATCAGAATCTTAACTCAACAACAAATCATTCAATCTCACAAGTACCACAAACCTCTCAGCAAGTTGCAGTTCCTACAAGACAATCTTCAAGAGGAAAGAGGCCCCCAGTGTGGATGAAAGACTTTGTGTCACTAAACATTCATCAAGATGTTCCATACTCTATGGATCACTTCATCACTTATGACCATATCTCAAATAAATACAAAGCCTATATAGCAGCAGTATCAGCTATTATTAAACCAAGAACCTATTTAGAGGCTGTCAAAGATCCTAAATGGGTACAGGCCATGAAAGAAGAGATACAAGCTCTTGAAAGTAATAACACTTGGAAAATAGTGAATCTACCATAAGGGAAGAGTACCATAGGCTGCAAATGGATATACAAAATTAAATACAAGTCAAATGGGGAGATAGAAATATACAAGGCAAGGTTAGTGGCCAAGGGATATAGCCAAAAGGAAGGTATAGATTACCAAGAAACTTTTTCCCCAGTTGTGAAGATGGTTACTGTTAGAAGTATATTGTCCTTGGCAGCTGCCCACAAATGGCATATCCATCAAATGGATGTATATAATGCCTTCTTACAAGGGGACTTACATGATGAGATTAATATGGACATACCACAAGGATTTACCAATCAGGGGGAGAACAAGTATAAGACAGCATGCAGCTTGGTAAAGTCCTTGTATGGCCTTAAACAAGCCCCTAGACAATGGAATGCAAAATTGTCTGAAGCTCTAATCAATTTTGGGTTCAAACAGTTACAATATGATCATTCACTATTTATCAGAAAATCAGGACACGAAATTATTATTGTCCTTGTCTATGTGGATAACATGCTGATAACAGGTTCTAGCTTGAAACTAATATAAAAAACAAAGACTGCATTGCAACAAACCTTCAAAATGAAGGATCTGGGAGAACTCAAGGATTTTTTAGGTATAGAATTTGCAAGATCTGAACAAGGTATAACCATGCATCAAAGGAAATATGCTCTAGAAGTTATATCTAAATCAAGGATGTCAGCTGCAAGGCCAGCAATTACTCCAATTGATACCAATATTAAACTGACTACAAAGCAGTATGATGAGCACATTGAAGTCAAGGATGGAGTTAAGGCAAGTGGGGATCCTCTAGCTGATCAAGAAACTTATCAAAGGTTAATTCGAAAGCTGTTGTACCTAACAGTGACTAGACCAGACATAGCATTTGCAGTTCAAACTTTGAGTCAATTTTTACAACAACCTAAGAAGACTCATATGGATGCAGCTTTGAGGATTGTCAAGTACATCAAACAAAGTCCAGGACATGGCTTGCTTCTATCCAGCATCTACACGAACAGTGTCACAGCCTATTGTGATGCAGACTGGGCAGCATGCTTACTAACCGGAAAATCTGTTACTGGATATATGGTCAAAGTTGGGAATTCCGTAGTCTCTTGGAAATCAAAAAAACAAACTACAGTATCAATTAGTTCAGCTGAATCTGAGTATAGAAGCCTAGCTACTACTGTTGCAGAATTAGCATGATTACTAGGAATGCTAAAGGAACTGGGAATGGAGATCACACAACCAATTACTGTGTTTAGTGATAGTAAAGCAGCACCACAACTTGCTGCTAATCCTATTTATCATGAGAGAACCAAGCATATAGAGATCGACTGCCATTTTATAAGGGAAAAGATTCAGCAAGGCTTAGTGTCAACTCAGTACATCAATACCAAAGAACAACTAGCTGATATCTTTACTAAAGGCCTTCCAAAAGTGCAACATGAGTACTTAAAAGGCAAACTAGGGATGTTCAATCTATTTACCACTCCTAGTTTGAGGGGGAGTATTGATATACACTGAATATACACGAAATATACACTGTGTATATGAAGCAGTTAGGACTTCACAGAGTGAGTTGTTCTGTTAGACTAGAGATTAGTTATGGAGCCTAGTTAGTTACATGGAAGTTATCAGCTATGGATCGGTATGTAGCTTGTATATATATATATATGTGGATTACACATTGAATACAATAATCCGATCCTACATTCTTCATTTCTCTACTCGACTACTTCTCTTCTTCTTCTTAATTCTTCTTCTTTTGTTCTTCTTCTAATCATGTGTTCTTCATCTACTCTCATCTAGAATCAATCACATAATCATCTATCTCAAATAACAACACAAATCCTACCTTGACTCAAAGCTTATATAGGCCTCCGCTTAACAATATTTTTAAGGGAAAATAAGACTCTATGTCTATTTGGAGAAAATATTTACCCAAAATAGCCCATATATCTAATATTACCCGAAGTGGCCCTTTTATACATTATTATACACTTTTATACAAGGTTTATACATTGTCTACAGTAAGTGTATAATGTATTATAATATTGTTTATTGTGTATATAAACATTGTTGCAAAAAAGAAGTTCGCTATGTAGATGTAAATTAAAAATATGGCTACGTGAATGTAATATTTTATGTTGCATTGTATATTATTGAAATTATCCCAAATTTTAAATTGAAAAGACCAAAAATGCTCTTGGACTATCGGAAAAGGTCTAAATATACCCTTCATCGACCTAATTCGCTAAAAATACCCTTCTAGATACTTTTTTAGCCCACTTATGCCCTATGACTTACGGTCAACAATGAATTTAAAAAAAAAAAAAATTATTTAAATTCCACATGACATTTTATTATGGTCTAATTTTAATCTTTGACCCCAATAATAAATCTACCCACCCAATTTTCTGACTTAGTCGACTCAAACACTAACGAGGGGCGGAGCCAGTAAGGGGCTGGGGTTCATCCTAACCCCCTTCGGCGAAAAATTACCATGTATATATAAGGTTAAAATTATTTTTACATATATATAGTAGATGTTGAACGCCCTTGGCTTCTTCGTGTGTGTACTTCTTTATATTTTTGAACCATTTAGTAAAAATCCTGGCTCCACCACTGACACTAACCTGCCTGGAAAACATAAAATTTCACCGGGAAAAATCAAATTTAATGTTTTCTGCATTGTACCAAGTTCAAGTTTTAATATGTCGAATCCAGATTTTGATATGTCCAAAACTAATCTGAATGGATTAGATAATACTTTGAGTGCAGATGCTGTAATGAGCTTGAATGATAAAAAATGGCCGAAAATGATTTTCTTGGTGGAATTTTATGTTTTTGCTGTAATGAGTTTTTTTGCTGAACAGCAGCGATTCAGCAAAACAAAAAACAGTTTAAATTCAGCAAAAACAGCTTCGGTTCAGCAAAAAAACAGCTTTGGATCAGCAAATACGGCAGCAGTTCAGCAAAAACAGCTTCAATTCAGCAAAAAAAACAACTCTGGTTCAGCAAAATAACATCAGTTCAGCAAAAATTAGCGGCGATTCAGCTAAAACAGCTTAAATTCAGTAAAAATAGCTTTGGTTCTACCATTTAAAATGCACAAAAAATAACTTATGCATCAACTTGTTGTCCCACCTCTCCTCTTCCAACCTACAAAAGACAGAAAATTATGATTTAAACTTTATAGTGTGAAATGGTCCTTCAATTCAAATATTATACATAATGCTATTACCGGTATTTTTTAAGGAGCTGATGATGTAGTTGATTCCTAGAAGGTTGACTCGTTAACATTGGATTCTCTCTCCACATAGCTAAACTTGCAAGTTCTCTTTTTATGACCATCTTTCTCCTTTATCCCTATTAGCTTGCATCTGAGTCATCAATAGAGATCCTCATTTCTCCAACCATGTTATAATTGGCTTTACTCTGAGCCTCAAATATCATGTTATTAAAACATTCACACATGTTATTCAACAAGATGTCACTCTTAGCATTTGGAGTGAAATGCGATCCTGACGATTCACCAGGTGCTTTATGATCATTTAACCAAGAAGCTGCTTTCTGCATCTAAATTGAAAATTTCAAACATAATATCAAGAACTTCTTTGTTGTAGTTTTACCAGCAACCCAAAGTGCAATCTTCAAGGAGGAGCCGCTAAATCTAGCCTTCCTAAAATTGCTATAAAGGTGTCTCGTACAGAACTTATGGCTAACGAATGGCAACACGTCATTAAATGTTTCAAGGAGACCTTTTTGCTTATCTGACATGAAGGTCCAACTATTGTGATCATCAATCTCCAAATCAACAGCTAAGTAGATCAAAAACCATGACCAAGTATCCCATGATTCCTTTTCAACAATTGCATATGCAACTATGTTATTCTTAGCATGGCGTTCAACTAACAATTGAGTTCCGTACATCGGACCCTTTAACCAACAAGCATCTACACCCACAAAACTTTCTAAAACCTGCCTTGAATCCCTCCTTACAAGCACCAAAACATATGTATATTCTCTGAAATCTATGTGACTTGTTGGGAATTTGATTTTCTGTTAATTTCACAAAATAGAGAAAAGGCGTCCACAGATTCCCAACGGCATCCGCATATCAAGAAATATACATAGAGAAGCTCTCCTCTCCAAAGGTGATCCGCAAGTCTCCCGCATACTAAGAAGTCTTCATCTCAAAGTGGTGAGCCGCAAGTTTCCATACCTGCAAGTTTGTGATCAAATTGTGGCTCCGCATTCATGATGAAATTCCAACAACAAGTAATCCATAAATTCAAGAATAAGCAAAGCCCTTGATTGACGATCGTGAGGAGAAGAATCAGAGGATTACATCTTTTTATTTAAGATATTATAAAGATTGTAACCCTGGAACCAATCACTGAAATCAAATAGAGATAATGGTCAAAAACATACCTCAATTATCACTTCTTTTTTAGCTTCCTACCTGAATTATCAGGTCTGAGAGTTTCCTACCTAAACTATCTAGTTAGCAAAACGCACCTCAATTATCAGTTGTTTACTTTTCCTACCTCAACTATGAGGTGTTTTTTTTTACCCTTAACTCAATCAAATATCATCATATGTCCCTATTTTTCTTGTCTGGATTATTATTTTTCAGGAATGAAAACCTAATCGTTACAAATTTCATTACTAGTTAGTCATCCCCCCTCATCTCGTAGGTCGTAAAAGTTGATATATTATGTTTTCTTCCATTTTAATTTAATACTTGTATAGTTTGCTTTACGTACTACATAAGGTTTTGGATTATATTATGTATCTAGGATTCCAGTAGTAACATATCTAAAGACTGGATGGTCAGCTATGCTAGCTGTATTGAATGAGTTTAAATCGTATTGGAATTGTTTAAGCTAGCTAGTTAATTGCGTCAACTTCATTTATTTATTTTCTTAACACTAAACCTGTTAAAATAATGACAAGTGGTACGTAAGTGGTGCTAAAGTGGGAAAAAAGCTAGGGTATGAAGAACGTCTATATATTGTGATATTTCGTAATCACAACACTTACCTTGCCTTTCCATTTTTAAGTTAAGAATAAATACTATTTTGCATAATGGCTCAGAAGTTTACTCTTTTCTTCACGATTGTCGCGTGATGACTACTGGTTAGTGACTCGCTCTTTATCTCTTGCTTTCTTTCTACTGTTGTACTATGTGTTCCTACCCGGAGCCAGAATTTGAAGTTTATGGGTTCGAAATTTTAATTTTCAAGTTTGTGGGTTTTAAATTAATAATTTGTACATAAATTTTGTAAGACAAATAAAAGGTTTGAACCAAAGCTACTAAATTCAGGCGAACCCATATGCCATACTCTAGCTCCGCCGTTGCATATGTTAGCATTTTAAATCTAGTATTCCCTCTATCCCAGTTTATATGATATCTTTCGCCTTTTAAGATTGATCAAATTAAACTATGTAAACATTGACCTATATTTTAGAATTACTTTTGATGAGAAGAATTGCAACTTGTAGTAATCTAATTTATTTTAGAGGATTAGTCAAATTGACTCTCGATAAAGGAAAAGTATTGTCACATAAATTGGGCCAGAGTAATTATAAATACTCGATCTGTTTCAATTTAAGTGTCTTACTTTTCTTTTAAATTCACTTCAAAAACATTGTCACTTTAGTAACTCTTAAATTCGTACTTTCCATATGCATATTTAAGATCACAAGATTTAAATAGTATTTTAATACATTATATACATCTTTAGCTACGATAAATTAAGATCACATTATTCAAAAGTCTTCTCACTTTCTTAAACTCCATGCCTGTCAAACTAAGGCACATAAAATAAAATGGAGGAATAGTTATAATATATTATTAGGTGCCTTTATACATATAGCTTACGATAGTAGTATAATAATTCATATATTCATGTTGATCGAGTAGCAGTGTATCTTGCTTCGTTTTCACTAACAAAAGCAATTGCTTTCCTTGTACTTGTCATTTTTGTTCCTGTTTGATTAAAACTTGGACCCAACTCTAATTGAAGTCTTGTAACAATGATAATGGCTGATGTCGTTGTCACTTGATGTGTACAATTGTACTTTCTTGCTATATTTGTTTATTATGAAGCCCTTTGCAATATGTATAGGTTCAACCAAAGATATCGAGTCAAGCACAACCATAAAGTCACTCTTGGTTAGATCTGTAATTTCAATTCAAAAAGGAATCTGGTTGTGCTCATAGAAAGTTGCGTACGTAGAATATTTTATAAGTAATATCGACATTTAAAGGAGAGAATAGATGGAATTGGAGAGAAGAATGGATAACTTTTTCAAAATTAGGACTTTAAATTGGCTTGAATAATCCAATTTCAAGTTGGTTTCAACTAATATACTAATGTCTAAGGTTTATGTGTAATGATGCACTTATGATTATTTTCGAAAGCATGACTTTATTAGTATGTTGTCTACACTCTACACCGGCAAGAGAAGCCTCTTACGGTTATTTCTGCGAAGGTAGTTCAACAAGGACAATTTGCGCGATTGCCCTTATTCGGGGATGGTTTTTAATTTTTGTCCCTCAAATTGCTGGTCCTTAATTTTTGTCCTTCTCTTAAAATATTTCGAGATTTTAGGTTCAAATCCCGACTCAGTCGAAAAAAAAAAATCACATGGCAGAATTTCGTAACAAAATTAGACCTATTCGGACACTTTTGTAGAATTCCAGCAGAGTAAAAAAGAAAAAATATGTCTTGCAAAATTTCGCAAGGCAAACTTTTGCCTAAAATTTTCGCAAAGCTTGCCTTGCGATTTTATTTTTTTTTACTGAGCGGGGTTCAAACCCAGAACCTCGAGATATTTGGCCACTTTTTTAAGCGAAGAGCAAAAATTAAAAACCAGCAATTAGAGGGATAAAATTAAAGACCGGCGCCTTTGAAGGACAATCCGGGCAAAAAAGAATGGTTCAACAATAGAATGGCCAATGACTAAAATGTGTCATACTGTATCTCATTTGCAGTTCTGTTCCTATTTTGTGCTGATCTTTAATTTTTATTCCGCGAGACAAATAATGTTTTTGCGATGCATAAATTTATATTTTCACATTATAATATCTCACAAGTTATATCCTGCACTCTTAAAGAACTTATGACTCGCTAAACATAAGTTCGATTGTGAAAGATAAAATTCAAGACCGGCCCATTTGAAGGAAACAAAAATTAAAAACCAACCTATCTGAAGAACAAACCATGCAATTTTTTTGCACTTTTGTCTCTATTTTGTGCTAGTCGTCACTTTTTGGCCCCTCAAAACAAATAATTTTTTCGCAGGCACAAGTTTATATTTTCGTGTCATACATAAATTACGCTCCGCGCCCTTAAAAAATTTATGTCTTGCTCAACATAAGTTCGATTTCGAAGTGCAAAAATTAAAGACCAGCCCTTTGAAGGGCAAAAATATTTGACGAATGCAATACTCTCTTATACTTTACGAAAATTCTTATACTTGCGCAACTTCATGGAGAATCAGCAACGCAACTGCTATGTATTTTATTAACAAAACTAGCTTGAAGACAACTACATATTCAAACTTTTTTTTTTTTTTCTAGAATTGGTTGGTGCACCAATTACAGTTACACTCTTAATTACAAAAATCTGCTTGCCACCTGCAATAGCAAAACTGTTTACCATGCTGGCCTTGTAAACAATAATGATTGAATGGGTTATGACCAGCAGATATTATAGAGCACCTTTCCAGGCATATCTTTGAATCTATTTCTACTGGGCACTCAACATCAAGTACTAACTCTTAACAAATGTTTACTACATTACCCTCAACTGAAAGCATTCCAATTTCTGTAAAAAAAAAAAAAAAAAAAAAAAAAATATATATATATATATATATATATATATATATATATATATATATATATATATATATGTAACAAATACCAATTTAAATAAATAGCTAGATAAACAAATTTGACCTCTTTAACAGTTACTGTGCCCTTTACTCATCGAAGACATTTGTAAAATTGAAATTTTACAATTATACATGATTAAATGAATGAAGCATGTCCAAAGGATTGCTACTTTTTGTGATCTAAAACCTTGCATAAGAAATGGAAGAATTATTTATACACTTATATCATCATATTTTTATTACGACAATAATAACAACATATTCAGTGTAATTTCACAGGTGGATTCTGGAGAAGTTAGAGTGTATGCAGACCTTACCCCTACCTTGGGGGGTAGAGAAATTGTTTCCGCAGCATCGTTTTTTAATTATTCATGTAAATTATTAACATTTTTTGAATATAGGAAATATACCTGATGTGAAAATAAGAAAAGCAATCACGACGAAATGTGTTGCTAAAGCTTGCTTCATTTTCAATTCTTGAACTTTTTGACCATTTATTTTTCGAAACTCTTGCACATCTATTTATATTAGTGATATAAAAAAAAAATCCTATCTGTACCTTCAATTCAGTTTATGGTAAATTCATATTTAATGACATTTTAAAAATGTAAGAATATTAATATTGTACCTATTATAGTAGACTATAATGAATACCATTTACCATAATTACATGGAGTGTACTAATGTGGAGATCTCAATTGTGACTCAAGTTTGTAAAGAAATTAAAATTTAGTATAGTAGATTAAAATGAATACCATTGACACATAATTGTACGGGAATTGTACTAAGGTAAAGATCTCAAATTTTGAGTCAAGTTTGTAAAGAAATTAAAATCTACTGTAGTAGATTAAAATGAATACCATCTACACATAACTATGCGTGAATTGTACTAAGGTAGAGATCTCAAATTGTGAGTCAAGTTTGTAAAGAAACTAAAATCTACTTACCATCAGATATGCAAGTAATTTGTAATTTTTTTAATTCCAACCGACAAGTACATAAATTTTAATTGTAAAATGAGCGCCGTTTGCACATATTTAAATGGATTAAACAAATAACATATCTCAAATTTGATTCAAATTTGTAAGGAAATGATTTTGCCATTTTTAGATCTTTTTTTGCTTTTTTTATCTAACTTGCTTATTTAACTGGTAAAATGGTATTTGACTCTCTTATATTATCATTGATATCATATAAGCAAACCAAATAAATATAAGTACATAAGCTATATACCTATTTTATTTTTTCTTAAGATGATCCCCTTTTACACATATTCGTAAAAATAATTTTTATAATTTTAATTTGTATGTTATTAATTATATCTTAATATACTTAGTTGCGAGTATACCTCATAAAAGGGCTTTAAGTGTAGGATCTTCATAGTATAGGGGGTGTAAGTGTTTGAGATTAAAAATATAGGAGATGTATGCGAAACTAAATTATAAAATATAGGAGATGTATCTGAAACTAAATTATAGTGTAGGGCTTTTTAGTGTAATTAACAGTAAAATTTATTTGTTTTTATTTGTTTTGTCTAATATCAGAGATCAGAGATATAATAGGAGAGTCATCTATATCTCATTTCATTAGTTAGATGTGAAATTTAGGTATTAAAAGAAGTCTCATTTGGCTATATCCTTAATTTTTAAACAAACTAGACCCGACCAACGAGGAAAAAGCAATTACCACGTGGCTTTCAAAAAAATATGTCTACTAAAAAAATGGATAGACTTATTTTTTTAAAGCCACGTGTCATTTTTTAAAATGAAAAACAAGCTAAATCACTTTTTAAAAGATTTCCGTAAGCGAAAAGGGTATATTTGTGTCATTTGTGCAACGGCGGGGGTACATATACAACTACAACATAAGAAAGGGGTATATATGCACCATTTTTTTAACGAGGAATATATCTACTCTAAATTTTAAAGTTGAGGGGTATATTTGCACCTTTTCCCTTGATTAAATTAAAGTTGTTGAATCTTGAACAATGTATATAGCAAATGAGTGCAAGCTTTGAAAACAACTTCTAATCTTAGGAGCTAAGTCAATATATATCACATTTCTAAATATTTGTAATCTATAATAGTTGTAATATTTTGGAAATTACATTAAATTGTTGGATCCTAGTTTTACTAGTGCGGTAAAAGATGCACAACTGATGGGTGCAAATTCATCAGATTACTTTTAACGGATGGTCAACATGTAGACATACCACAAATATTATGTCTCAGTTTCAAACAAATTCCAAATAAGACGGGGTTGACTCTATGAATCTTTGTTGGTTGTTTTTTAAACTTGTCCCAAGGTAATATCATACAGTGTGTGCCTACGTGAGCACGTCTCAATAATATTTGTATTACGAGAATTTACAATAGCAACCCCTCCTTTATACATGCTTGAAACCGACAAGCAAGGATAAGAAGGGCCAAGGGCGAATTCAGTGTATAATTTCTGGTGCACGTGAATGCATGGTCTTTCTGCAAAACTAGGTAGTTTATGTACATATTTTTTAGAACTAGTCAAATAGTTCCTGCTGACATATATGCTACAAAAAGACTTAATGGTGCGCTTGGTTGAAAATTGAGTTTTTTATAAAGAGGACCAAGGAGCAATTCCTACTTAATGCATTTTTTGCTCCTTTCTTTAGTAGTGCATCCGTGTTCTAAAAATAGATCCACCTCTAAACTATAGGGTAAGTTAGATGTTGTATTTATGGGTCGTACATTGAGTTGAAGAAATTGCATGAATTGTCCTACATATGGACTGGTCTTTAATTTTTGCCCTTCGAATGGGCTGATTTTTAATTTTTGCCTTTTAGCAATTGAACTTATGCCTAGTGAGGTATAAGGTCTTTAGTCATGCAGGGCATAACTTGTGGGATATTATGATACGAAATATAAACTTCTGCTCCGTGAAAAAGTTATGTGTTATGAGGAGCAAAAATTAAAGATCATCACACAATTAGGCATAAGTGCCAATGACCCCCATTCAATTTGACTCGTCATTAGGCGTATTTTGCTATAAAAATGTTTGGCTATCATGGTAGGGTTTTGGCTATTGGATTTAGAGCTCAAATTCAAAATTTTGATTTGAAATCAGTGTTTGTTTATGAAGTATGAACAAAACTTTAACTTTAATTTCAAATCATGATTTGAAGTCTCAAATTCTCCAAAAAGTAGGATTCAAATTTCAAGTTGTGATTTCAATTTTTTTCTTCAGGGTAAAGGGTTAAATGTGTCCCTGGACTATGCGAAATGAAACAGATTTGTCCTCCGTTAATAGTTGGGGTCAAATAGTCCCTTCTGTTACTAGTTAAACGAATTTGCTCCTGAACTATGCAAAATAGAACAAATTTGGCCTTATTATTAAACGGTGGAAGCTTAGCACTCGGTGATTTCACAAGTCACGCAATTAGAATTAATTTCTTAAAATGGGTGGTGAATTTGAACTTTTCGCATAGTTCAGGGGAAAATTTGACCATTTCGCATAGTTCAAGGGCAAATTTGACACTTCCTCTAATTTTGAGTTTCTTAATTTCTTTATTCCTCTTTTCTCTCTTTCCGCGCCACCGCCTCTGCCGTCATTTGAGTTATAACATAGCGTAATCCTTAGAAATTTCCTTTAGTTTAAATCTAGAATGTATAAGAAATTAATTCGGAAATATTTGACGAATGCAATATGTAAATCTAGAATGTATAAGAAAATAATATCTTATACATGCACAACTTCATGAAGAATCAGCAATATATCTTATTAGTAAAATTGAAGTGGTTTGAAGAAAATTACATTTTTAGAGTCATTTTCTAGAATTGGTTGGTGCACCAATTACACCATTAACCACAGAAATTTGCTTGCCAATTACAATAGCAGTAAGTTGAATCTTGTCCACCTAAACAATAATGAATGAAAGGGTGATGCCCTTTGGATATTTTAGTGCACTCTGTTAGGCATATCCTTGAATCTGATTCTACTGGACAATCAATTCCAAGTACTAATTTCTCACATATGTTTCCTTGAATACCCTCAACTGAAAGCATTCCATTTTCTGCAACAACAAAAAAGAAAATAAGTTAAAGAATCATTAGAAATACCAATTTAAATAAAGGGAAAATTACAGTCAAATATCATTCGGCCATCTAATTTATAAAATATGCACATAGTGTATAAAGTATACTAAATATACACTGGTACATATAATATACATATCTATACAGTCGAAGTATATAGATAGTGTATACTTCGACCATGTTTCATAAACTAGATGACTGAAGGGTACATTTAGGCAAGTTTCCCTTAAGTAAATAGCAACATAAACAGATTTGACTTCTTCAATAGTTAATAATGCCCTTTACTCATCGAAGACATTTGTAGAATTGAAATTTTACAATTGTACATGATTGAATGAATAAAGATTGTCCAAACAATTGCTTACTTTTGGATAAAAAACATTGCATAAGAAATGGATTTGACTTCTTAAATAGTTAACACGCCCTTCACTCATCGAAGACATTTGTAGAACTGAAATTTTACAATTTTACATGATTAAATGAATGAAGAATGTCCAAACATTGCATAAAATGGAAGAATTATATATACACGTGTATCATCATTTTTTTTAATTATTCACGTTTTTTAATACAGAAAATATACCTGATGTGAATATAAGAAAAGCGATCATGACGAAATATGTTGCTAAAGCTTTCTTCATTTTCGATTCCTGAACTTTTAGACAATTTATTTTTCCAAACTCTTGCACTTCTATTTATACTAGTGATTAAAAAAAATCTTATCTGTCTTCAATTCAACTATATGGTTACTTGCCATTTTAAAAATGTAAGAACATTAATATTGTACCTATTATAGTAGACTATAATGAATACCATTAACATATTTACGTGGATTGTACTTATGTAGAGATCTCAAATTTTGAGTCAAGTTTGTAAAGAAATTAAAATCTACTAGCCATAAATATTGTACTTATTATAGTAGATTAAAATGAATACCATTTACACATAATTATTCGTGGAATGTACTAATGTAGAGATCGATCTCAAAAGTTGAGTCAAGTTTGTAAAGACATTAAAATCTACTTTTCGTCAGATATGCAAACAACTAAAATCTACAAGTACATAAATTTCAAACCTATTTTGATACTCTAAAATGAGTGCCGGTACATGTTTTACATGGATTAAACAAATAACGATATCTCAAATTTAATTCAAATTTATAAAGAAATTATTTTGCCATTTTGATACTTTTTTTTTACCGAAATTGCATATATAACTGGAAAAATGATATTTTACTCTCCTATTTATCACTGATATCATATAAGCGAATAAAGTAAATATAAGTAAATAAACTTTATACCTATTTTAATTCCTTTATTTGAGATTTTTACATTGTACGTCACCAATTAAGGATTATTTTAATAAATAACATTACTTTTGATTTATTTTAAAAATAACATATTTAATTAACTATTATAGCACAAGATTGCTCGTGTGTAATAGAAAATACATTTAGAAGTAATTAATTATCCTTAAAATTGGGGATCAATTTTGATCCTTATCAATCCTGTTTCTCTCTCATGATTACAATATCATTATTCTTCTTAATGAGCAATAAAATAGGAACGATTTTGGTGAAATTTGGATTAGGAATGATTATAGGGATGAGAGGATTTTAATATATCATCATACTTAATATATTCAGATTTTAGTAACAGAGATGAAAAAACTATATATTCAAAAATAAACATGTATCATATCAAATTATACAGGCCAAAGTCATAGATGGACTTCTGATTTGTCCCGATTTTCCATCTAGATCCCCCAACCGTAAACGTTGACCATCCGAACCCCGAACATAAGATAATCGTGCCATTTGAACCCCTCGTGCCGTACCTGGCACACGCGTGAAGCTCAATGCTTTAAACGGAGCGTGAGAGACCATTTTTTTTATTTTTTGAATTTTTAATCATTAAAAATTAATTTTAACAAAAACTCTATTTTAAAATCTATTTAAATAATTAAAAAAATTCAAAAACCCAACCATCCTCTCCGATAGCCCACTTCACCGTCGCCATCAGTTGCCGCCGCGCTTCTCCTCTCCGCATATCGCCGTTTTCTTTTTTTAAATTTTTAATCATTAAAAATTAATTTTAACAAAAACTCTATTTAAATAGATTTTGAAGCGGCGGGGGCAGTGGCGGCAGTGACGGCGGTGGTGGCGGTGAAGTGGGCTATCGGAGAGGATGGGTTGGGTTTTTCAATTTTTTTTAATTATTTAAATAGATTTTAAAAATAGAGTTTTTGTTAAAATTAATTTTTAATGATTAAAAATTTAAAAAAAGAAAGCGGCGGCTGAGGAGGCAGCGGCAGCAGTGGCGGCGGCGAGGTGGGCTATCAGAGAGGATGGGTTGGGTTTTTCAATTTTTTTTAATTATTTAAATAGATTTTAAAATAGAGTTTTTGTTAAAATTAATTTTTAATGATTAAAAATTTAAAAAAAAAAAAAGAAAGAGGCGGAGGAGGGAGGTGGCGTTGTCGGCAGCGAGGTAGGCTATCGGAGAGGATGGGTTGGGTTTTTCAATTTTTTTTAATTACTTAAATAGATTTTAAAATAGAGTTTTTGTTAAAATTAATTGTTTTTGTTGATATGGCTTATTTTTAAAAAAAAAAAAAAAAACAGGTAACATGACATGGCTCCATGTCACTGGTCTATTTTTCCATGTTACAGCAAGTGAGCTTCACGCCCGTGCCCAAATTTCGGGCACGAGGGGTTCAAATGGCACATTTTATCTTATATTCGGGGGTTCAGATGGTCAACATTTCAGTTGGGGGGTCTAGATGGAAAATCAGGACAAGTTCAGGGGTCCATCTATGACTTTGGCCAATTATACATTTAATTAAAATGTATTCACTAACATACATGATATAGTACATTATACCATTACTGATATCGTGTATATAATTTAAATAAGGATAATTTGTAGACCTACACCTCGTGTTTATCCTTATAACATTCAGTTCCTTCGTGGTTCCGAATATTACATTACCCCTTTTTTTAAATTCTGAAAAAGGGCATAATATGACATTATCTTCGTGGTTTAAATGGCAATATTTCAAAACATTTGATAAATACCCTTTTGAGGCTTTAATGTAACCGCGCTTTGCGCGGTCAACATCTGAACTGACAAATTCGATCTTTTTATAAACTTAGTCGAGCTAAATAATAAATCATAATACGAAAAGTGAAACCAAATATATAATGTAAGACTACTTCGGAAAGAAAATCAAAGCACAATTATTCCGATGTCAATATTTGTAACTTTCTTTTTTGTTTAACTCTAATTGCAAGTTCCATTACTCTTACTTGATCATGGTTTAGTAATGTATTTTCATTTCATTAAATTACAGTCATGGTAAGTTATTAATATGATTTCATATAAACACCCGTAATGTTTATTAGTAGAGTGAAAATTATTCTCCCGGTTCGAGTTGGACAATTAATCAAAGTAATCTCTTTATTTTGTTTACGGTAAAAGTTGTAACTGTTCAAGAAAAAGATAAATGACAAACAAATTAGCAACAATAATGAAAAAATGAAAAAATAAGGATAAAAGTAAAAACAACACATTGATAAAGCGAAAAAAAGGGAAAATATGAAAAAATTGAAAGGGAAGAAATTAGGAGAAAGAGAGAGGACCATAATAATGAAAAAAGAATGGTTAAGGGTATCATGCTATGATTTTGTTGAAGAAAGTACAAAGGAGAGAGAGAGCAGCCCCTGGGGATTGTTATGGGCACAAAATGAATGGACTTTGGCGTGGGAATGAAAAAGAGGAAGGCAAGGAGCCGTATGTAAGGAAACTAAAAGAAGTGACGTTTCGGTTGGAAGTAATGTTGATTTAATGTGGCGAGACACCTTTTCATTATTATTAATTAAATTTAAAAATTAGAGAAAGAGACAAAATTCTTAGAAAATAGATAAATGCTAATGTTGGCCTTAGAGAGCGTCACCTCACCGGATCTATGTTCTGCAATTATATAGATATATAGATTATTTAATAATCCTACTAGACTGGTAACCAAGCAATCAAGTTCACTAATACTTTGTTTGATTTTTGTTTTAGGCTTAATTTCTATTCACAAGACGAATCAGCCTATGAAAAAAAAAATTATATTTCAAAATCTAAGGGAAACTACAACAAATGATAAGTATAAATCGGTGAGTAAGTCCCCGTTTTGGGTAGAAAATGATACATGCGTCCAGAAAATGTACAATTGGTAACATTAATTCTTCCATCTAACATGAGATATATAATACTCCCTCTGTTTCAATTTACGTGAATCTATTTTCTTTTTAGTCCGTGTCAAAATGAATGACCCCTTTCGTAATTTGGAAACAAATTCACTTTATGAATGAGTTACAGCCACACAAATATTCAAGACTTATTTTGAACCAGAAGTTTCAAAAGTCTTTCCTCTTTCTTAAATGTCGTGCCCAGTCAAATGAGTTCACATAAATTGAAACGGAGGGAGTATACGGTTTTAGTTTGATAGAATTTTTTGGACTTAAGAATGAAAAATAAGTCATGTTCAAACATAAAAATGGGAAAAGGGGCCAAAATTACCCCTGAACTACTCGAAATAGGTTAAATTTATCCTCCTTTATGTTTTTGGCTAAAGAATGCCCTCGCTATTACGTTTTTGGCTCAAAATTGCCCTTCAACTAGTCAAATAGTTCAGAAATACCTTTTCTACTAACTGACTTTAAAAGTTTCAGTTGCCTCCCACTCTCCTCTCTATAATTGGAAAAAAGAGCATGACAAATATAATCATTGTCGAAGTTTGTCTTGATAGAGTTTCTAATACTAAGTATGTTGGCATAAAGCATGCAAGTTTTGATGATTGACAAAGTAAAATGAACAAGGCAAGTGAACCAGGTATGCAGACATGTTCTATCTCAAAGATAGGTGGATGAGCTAGGAGAGAATAAGTCAGACAGACGCTGGACAAGGGTGATTGAAACTGGTTTATGGACATGTTCCATCTCAGGCAATGAGAAGATTAAGAGAAAAATGAACTAGGCACTTGAACCAGGTACAAGAAGATGTTCCAGCTCAGAATCAGTAGGAATTGTGGTTTATGGTAAAGACTTGGCAGACAAGTTTGCAGGATTTCTTGCCATAATTATCTAGATACTTCAAACTCCTACAAGGACACTGAAGACGCGTGAATGCAAGAATCCCAAGTCAACTCAAACCCTAACTCTCATAATGGGCCTTACCTTGTAGGGATTGAGTTCAACTGACTTGATGCAAACCTAGTACTATAAATATTCAAGTCAAGTCATGCAAAAGTTTCACATATTCACAAAGAGAGAAATCAGAATATTGAGCAAATACAGTCACTGTCATATTGAGTGTCCTGATTCCAGAAGTGCCGCCTAATACAACGAAGAAGATGGAAGAATTTGTTTCATAGAGTTTATGTGTTACAATTCTTGAGTCTAGATTTGTGTATTAGGATTGTTTATCGAGTTGTATTTTTATCTGCTTTTCTAGAAGCAAATATAGTAGGTATAAATAGTTAGTCAAATTCAACTTCAAATTGGGTAACTTGGAGTGGGCTTAATAGTCTAGGATTTGTGTATTAGGATTGTTTATCGAATTGTACCTTTATCTGCTTTTCTAGAAACAAATATTGTAGGTATAAATAGTTAGTCAAATTCAACTTCAAATTGGGTAAGTTGGAGTGGGCTTACTAGTCTAGGAGGATTAGTTTGCGAGATAGTGAATTAGAGCTTTAGAGGGTGAGGCATGCGTTTCAACTTGAATCAGACAACCTCAAAGTTGTAGTAGAGTTTGGAAAAATCCTACAGAGGTGTAGGGTGTAGGTCGTGATTTTTTTCACCCTTGTAAGCCGGGTGGGTTCCACATAAAAAGAATGTGTCCTTACTTCACTGTTCTTTACTATTCCGCAAACGCTAGCTTAGAACAAGTATAGTAACGTGTTCTATCCCTTAAGCGAAAATTGATACTGCTTAAGATAGATATTAGGTCGTGCAAATTATCGAAGTGGCTCAAGTCTAAAAGATTTGGGACTTGCGAGGATTGCTCTCATGTGTCCATCCTTTTTCTGGTTGTACTATATGTCTATCTATATCTCCCTCCTCTATGTCAATGGTCATGATGTTCTAATTTTTAAAAGTCAAATTCAATAGTTGTCAGGAGAATTGGAATAGAGATAAAGTTCTACAGCCCCTATCTTAAGTAATGTTGCTACAATTTTATCCATGATTTCAATATTTAAAGAACAATTTCAAACTTCTCCAGAAATTTTTACAAGCAAAAACCACGAAATATATTTGCTTTCTCTTAATCTAATCATTTATTTTTGAAGTTTTTCTCATTTTTGGCCTGCCGGTCGAAATTAATCATGGGTGCTAGCTAAAATGAACAAAACTCATACACTAATTATGTATATTTATACTTGATATACAAAACTTTTAATTTTTTTGGCTGTTATTCTATTGAGTGGTCCAAAAATGTAATTATCCCTTTCTTTTACCAGGGAAAACCTCTCTTCTCGCGTTATGCAGCTTACAGTCAAGACAACCTGTCCCTTCTACATATTCTTCAAAATGGACAAGGCAGAACATGATCTGAGGTTTAATTAATTTTGTGTTGAGTTGGTCATTGCTTGACAAACAATCATATATGGTTTTGACCACATCATATATATGTCTGAACATAAAATTTAGGACTGTTGACACCCGATTTTGTCCCGCCCTCTTTTTCCAAAAATATTATTTACATTTAATAATTTTGCTACTTTACCACAATTATTTGCTTTCTATTAATATTGCCTTTTCCACCGTCACTATATAGTCATCACCCATTATTATTATTATTATTATCATTATTATTATTATTATTATTATTATTATCATTATTGTTATTAATATTATTATTATAATTATTTTTATTATTATTATTAATATTATATTTATTATTATTATCATAGTTATTATTAGTATTATTATTTTATCATGTCATGAAAGCACTTAATATTATAATTATTAATATTATTATAATCGGGCTGTCTTAATAATATTATTATTGTTATTATTATTATTATTATTATTATTATTATTATTATTATTATTATTATTATTATTATTATTATTAGCATTGCTATTATTTTTCCATCATACGTGCAAGCACCTAATATTATGACTAATAGTCGCTTTTAATATTTTTACTATCTTCACGTAAAACGATCGCATTTATTTTATACAATTAGACGATAGCATCTACTTTCAAAACTTATAAATATTATCGCGCAACTATTATGATATCGTATAATTTTCACTGCCATATAACTACTAGTAATTATACTTTGCATTGCATAATTTATACACTTAAGCACTTGTTGGTATATAATTTATTAAGGGATGCTTAAATCAAATATTGAAGCCCACGAAATTGAAGAAATCAGCCCACTCATTTTTCAGCCGAGCCCAATCTGCGACCCGGCCCACATTTCTCTTTAATCCGCTAGGTCTTTTCATTTTCTTCAACAGCCACACCAGCGTCGTCTTCTTCCTTTCCATTTCCACAAAAAAAGCTCTCCCTCTTTATCAAAATTCAGCAGATTGTCACGCCATTTCGGGCAAGTCTGGTACCCTTTTCGTATCTCTCCATCTCCAAGGCTGAGAGGTTGCTTTCTCCCCTGTTTTCGACGATTTTTGGTCAACACAAAGGGCCAAAATAATTTGAAATCTCTGAGAAAATCGCCTTTTCAGAGCTGGGTTTTGATTTTCAAACAGTCTTTGATTTTCGTTTGGAGCCAAAATGGAATTTTCAAAATCCGAAACCCTAATCTTAGGCTATAAATACTAAAGTTGGAGAACCATTTTAAGCAGAGGTTTTTTTTTGGGGGGGGGGGGCGAAATCTGATCCAAAAAAATATAGTTATAGTTTTACAAAAAAAAAAAAAAAAAAAAAAAGAGAAAAAAAGGAGGGCGAAACGGAATAGCTACAATCTCATCCCTAGAAAAAAAATATAGCCACAGCCTTACTAAAAAAAAAGAGAGCAAAAATAGTCAATGAATTACTCTATTTTCATTTTTGGTTTGAAACTTGGTTAATCCAAGCAGATCCAGGTTCGTCGTGTTCTGAGTGTGGATCCGTGCCCTAAAGCCTCAGTTTCACTGCACCCGAAAAAGGTAAATTCTTCCTCCTTTAAGTTATTTTCTTCAATTTTCTGATTTGCTCTTATGTTTTATTTAGTTTAAATATGTATTACTTAGCTTATTTTTCTGTTAGTTATTAGCAGTCTGGGTAGTTTAATCACTAGTAGATTACACATGTTTAGCCTAGCCTAGTTAACATGGCTTTATGCAGTTTAGTTTAACTGGTTTGAGATATGCCCTAGTTGTTTTCTTTTATCATCTGTGTTAGGTCAGTAGGTTTATTATCCTAATTAGTTTCAAATCATGCCTAATATTGTGCTTAAGGAGTCATTCACTAGTCCATTAGTTCTTTTTGTTTAGTTTAGCTCGTGCTTCACTAAGTCTGTGCTAAGTCTATTTATCTATGCCATTAGCATGCCCAAAGATTTGATTGGTGTGAATATTGTCCAAACTCTTGTTGTTTCATTAGTATGATTGGAGTTTGTCACATTCGATCTGTTAGCTATATATTCATGTAGATGAGTCCTTTAGCCTATTTTGTAAAAATCCTACATCCATTAACTGATTTAAGATTAATAGAGTTATAATATGAACTAAGAATATTTGCTTGCCTATGTGTTGATAAAGTTATGAAACTGCCCAGCTTATGCATGCTAATCATCTGTTTACCTTAGTTGATTCAAGTCTAATATAGGAGCAGTTGTATTCCTTAATATCTATTTTACCCGTTTCATATCTGGCCTGATGTAGTTTTAACATGGTTTTAATGTCTGCTTAGTCTTTATACCAAGTCATTTGATGATTTATGTACTCATTTTAACATCTCTTGTGTTCCTAAATCATGTATATATGTTATCATGGACTGTCAAATGATAGTATGTGTGTCCGAATGAGCTATACATGCCTGCTTTAGGACCTTGGTTTGTTTGTTCAACTTGGTGGTTAATCCATATGTCTTGTTGTTGTCTCTGCCCCGTCTATATATATATATATATATATATATATATATATATATATATATATATATATATATATATATATGATGTCTTATGTTGACCTACTGGCTTGCCTAGTGTTTGGCATGATCATGAGATGACACTGTTCTGTAGACCTTGGATACTATGGAATGAAATACTTGCATCTTGTTCTAAAGTAATAAACACTACGCTTTAAGAACTCAAAAATGATGCCTAATCTATTACTATATCATATTGGAATTAAGTCTGCTTGCCATGAATGTGTCACAGTTCTGTGATGATTACTTGAATATCCACCTAGTTCACAAATCCTTAGGTTAGATATCATGTTTATTAACCTTAAAGATAGTTAAGGATGAAGAGTTTGGGTTAAGTGTTGCTATTTGTTTTGTGCCTTCATGATAATCTGGATCTGCAACCATGAGAATGTGTCAAATTTGAACCTTGGAATCTTTAAAACTGCAAACTGTTTTGCTTAAATGAACTTAGGTTAGAGTCATGAAAAGTGTAAAAATGGAGAATAAAGACATGAATTATATGTGTAGACATATAGCATGAATATTATAGGCCAATTTGTTTTCTGTCTAATGTTTTCTTCTTATTTGTGGAGAAAAATGTTGATAGATATATAGGATAGGTGGGTTCATATACACTTAGGAATATATGGGGAGAATACAGTTTGCCTGTCAGAATAAGTCGTCTCTGTGGTTTTCTTTCTTGATACATAGACAATAGGGGCATGTTCATTGTTTGATTGCATTTCGCTGTTTGCTGGTTTGTTGCTATGCTCGTATACATGAAATATATATGGTATATACCACTTGTATGCACTTTGATGTATACACGAGGGTATACCTTGTATATCAAAAAGGATAAATTGCATGATGGGCATGTTATTATGATAAGGTTCGACCCCAGTCTTTGTTTAATTACTTGTACTGCTGGAAATGGTTCTGTTTTCTGCATTGGCTTTAATTTGGGCATGTATTTTTTTAAAAAAAACTTCGCATGTCTGTTTTGGTCTTTATCATTATTATATATATATATATATATATATATATATATATATATATATATATATATATATATATATATATATGCATGATTTATATATGATTGTATTTCCTACTTGAACTTTTAGTAATTTAGTGATTAAGTCTAGATGTAGTCTAACTGTATTCCCCTCTTTGTTTGCATGGGATTCAACGATGCCATTTGGGCCAAAGGCCCAACAATACAACATAATCGTTTGAGAAATTATTTCCTACTTGAACTTTTAGTAATTTTGAAAAGAAGAAGCATATGAAGGCCCAACCATGGGTGAAAATGGTTAACTTGTGAGCTCGGTAGGCCCACCAGCTCTTCCCTTCCTTCTATTTTTATGCATGTATATAAATGTGTATAAAACTTCATAGTACGTCTCTGATACTCCATTACTACGGTGAAGTACGTGGCATGCTCATGCTCTAAAAGTGCGGGGTATAACATTCTCCCCCACTTCAAAAACATTCGTCCTCGAATGTTGTGGTAGAGTTCGCAGTGTAGATGTCACCGGTGTTCTTACCTCGTATTTGTCGGTATTTACTTTACTTACTTGCGCCTTTTCTGCTCATTTGAAACCGAACTTATCCTCGACTATGCGCTTTAACCTTCTTCTTTTGTAGCCGAAATTTATGCCCGCACTCAAGGTCGTCCCTTTTCTTATTATCTGTCTGTCTACTAACTCTTTATGTTTTATCGTTCTCATTGTCTCTCCAGCCTCCGTCGTTTACATCCTTATATGCTTTTTTATCCATTACTTACCATATACTTGCATCCAATTTTAATCCCATTTTTTTTTATTCAGAAATTCTTGTTCTCTTCGATTTCCACGTACCTTTCTTACGTTTTACAGATGTCCCAGAACTTTGTCTTCTTGGAGTTTACTTATTCTTATTCTTTCTCCCTTAAAGATGAATTCAAGACTGGTCACATTTTAGCATCTTTGCTTTCTATAGCGGGCCGAATTAATCTTTTGCGGTACTTTATCTTTCAACTAATTTAACACCGAATTGTCTCGCTTAATTTCTCTTTCCTTCAATTGGACTTCCGGCAGTTGGCTAACTAACATTAATTCTTGTACTTATATCAAAAATATCTCAAACCTCTTCTTTAATGATTCCTTTCCTTCAATTTACTCTTTAAAATTTT